>NW_022170249.1:44961002-44980416 GCF_008802855.1 Photinus pyralis
TACAGTTTTTGAAAGAGGTGCCTGAATCCACGGTTGAAAAACACATAATTTTTTTATATCCACGAGATCATTGTGGAATAACACTATATTGGTTTATCAAAATAATTAATTTTTTTAATATCAAAAAATAATAACATTTCTTTAGGGGGTGTTAAATCATCATGAAAATTAAAAAAATCGATGATTGAATAGTGATTAACATCATGATTTGAAATCGTGATTTAAATTAATGCCACTCTAACCAAAACATTTTTTTAAAACCAAGGGTTAAAAATGTTTTCGGTCGGGATCTATGTCCCCAAGTCCCAAAATGATGCTTTTATTTAACAACCATAACACACAAAAAGGTGTACGATTTGTCAAAAATTATAGAAAGAATTCTGCTCTCAAAAAAACTTTTTGAAGATGAAAATAAAATTATTTTTTGAATACCTATTTAAAAAAATCTGAAATTTTGACCCTTTCTGTTTCTGTCCTCTCCCTCAAGTACCTGTTACAATGTAGATAAAAGATATGCCTTATGGCGAGCCTTATGGTAATGAGCTGCACGGTAAAATAACTGTGCCCTTACCCCTCCATTGGTTTATTACCTTTATTTTGAAAACATCTAAAAATCTTTTCCGCCAAATCGTAAACGTTTAATATTACTAGATACGAAAATATATCCATTTGTCTTTCTAGATACCCGCAGTTTCGCAAGCACCACATGGTGGACACAACTACTCTACAATTAGTATGGAAAGCACACAAAACACACAGTTTATGACCCAATCATTTTACGATGGAGCAACTCAGGCTGTTGAGGGTAATATAAGCACATCCAATGCTGTACCTGAAATGGAGAACCCACAAAATTACTTTGATGATGATTACAACTTTGCGGATGTTTCCACGCAACTACCACCACCTAGTGATCTACCAGGGCCATCAAAGGCTCTTTCCATACACGACATGCCAACTCAGCTTTTTTGCGAGGATGTACAAGAATCTGTGGTCGTTGCAAGTGATGCACATCCAAAAGAGGGTTTGTGTGAGGATATTCACGAAATTGAAACGCAAATAGTTGAAAACACGTCAATACATAACCTGCCTACACAACTAACAAAAGCTGTCAAGGGCTCATCGATACATAATATGCCTACTCAGGTAACAAGGAATGAAAATATTCCCGAAACGAAAATGCAACCCCCTGACAGCACATCCGTGCATAACATGCCAACTCAACCAACCAAAGATACCAAAAGTCAAGACATTATTGAATCAAGAACCCAATCCCTTGATGGCACATCAATTAATAACATGCCAACGCAACTGACAAGAAAGGCTCAAGAGAATGTTGAATCAAGAACCCAATCCCTTGATGGCCCATCAATTAATAACATGCCAACGCAACTGACAAGAAAGGCTCAAGAGAGTGTTGAATCAAGAACCCAATCCCTTGAAGGCACATCAATACATAATATGCCAACTCAGTTAACAAAAGATTCAAGGAACAATGATAGTTTTAACAGTACCAGTGTTATTGATGATACTATCAATGAGTCTGACATTCGGGAGGAATCATCTGACTCACAATCACATTTGCAAGTCAATCAGTTACGCCGGCGCGCCATCAGATCCATTAGAGACGATTCGGAAACCAACAGCAAAGAATCTCAATCTGAGGAGGTTGTCAGATTTAAATTGAGGAAGAGGAAGACGAAAATTATCGAATCTGATTCTGAAACGGACGCGGAAGAGGAGATGATAAAAAAAACCGTGGCTAATCTTTCTAATTCAGAGACAGATACTGAAAATGATATAAAAGGCAAACTTGCTTCTGACTCTGATACTGATGCTGAAGATCTGGTGAGAGAACCAACAACTGTTAATACTGGAATTGGCAAAGTACAGGAAAGTGCAGAATGCAAACCAAGTATGCCGGACAAGGGCGTTCCTAGTATTGATTCCGATAGCGATCTCGATGATTTTGAGTTTAATACTCAAGCTGTGACTTCCAATGTTAACGAAGATGAAGATGATTTTATAATTCCATCCACTCAACTGGAAGAGCCGACACCTGTGGCCGTGGAAGAACGCTCTGAGGATGTAAATAAAATGGCTAATTCTGTAGAGATGGATTCCCTCTACCTAGAGCCAACCCAACCAATGGTGAATGATGAAGCACTTTTGGCGCCACCTGCAGGTGACAAGCCAAAGATAGGGACATCTAGCAACATTGCTGTGGATGATGACGAAATATTCATTAAACCAACACAGGTATTGGAATCAACTGGAGCCAAAGATCGAGGTGACATTTGTAAACAAACCACTGACAACAACAGTGCAGATGATGACATATTCATTAAACCGACACAAGTTTTGGAACAGGTTGTTGCTAATGATCAAGATGACATTTTTGAGCAAGCTACTCAACCAGTTGCATTTCACCAGCAAAACTCCGAAGATATATTTCTTCAATCAACTCAGCCTATTCGAGAAATTGAAGATCCCATATTTTTAAAACCTGCTATCCCAAGCCCAAAGAAGAATCTGGCTGTAAGTAGTTCTCAGTCTGATGACATCTTTATGCAACCGACTCAACCCATTGTTGATAATAAAATTGTTGATGCACCATCAGATGATATATTTTTACAACCAACTCAACTCATCGATGTAAAAGTGGCCGACTCAGAAGATGAAGTATTTGGGCAACCAACACAACTTATTGAAGCTAAATTACCACACCTTAACGACGACGTCTTTGATCAGCCCACCCAAGTAGTGACTCTAAATTCAAAAGCTCTAGCAGGGTCTCACATTGAGAAACAGTTAGAAGACATGTTTGCATCTCAGAGGTCTCCCGAAAAATTACCACAAGTTGAAAGTCAGCTCGAGGTTGTCTTTGATTCTCAGAACATCGTTGTTGGTGCTGATAATTCCAGACCTTCAAATCCGCTCCTAACTGAACTTGAAGATAAATCAAACGATACCCTTGATACACGCAGACCTTTGAGACGAGTAGCTCAGCGTTCTAATAATAAGGCGCTACCCGAAGTTAAAGACAAAGATTCCATTGAACAGGATGAAAGGAGTCGAACCCGAGCCCATTCAAAAAAATCACCTTCAACTGATGCTAGTAAAACTAAAGC
This sequence comes from Photinus pyralis, assembly GCF_008802855.1. Taxonomy (NCBI): domain Eukaryota; kingdom Metazoa; phylum Arthropoda; class Insecta; order Coleoptera; family Lampyridae; genus Photinus; species Photinus pyralis. Next base: position 44,964,134 of record NW_022170249.1, read on the forward strand.
AAAGTTACTTGTAGAGATGCAAAAATTGGAAACGGACGAAGCACAATCGAAGACTCATCCAAAAAGAAAAGCAGAGAGACCAGAGCAGGACTCTCCCCAGACTTCAAATAAGGATGTTGATATGTCTACTCTATCTAAAATCGATAAAAGGAAGTTAGCACACAAAGAGAGAGAAATTGAGCGACCTCGAGCAAGTGCAACAACACAGGGTCCTAAGCGATCTACACGCGGCAAAGGCACGGAAAAGTTGGATACAAAAGAAGAATCTAAACCTCAAGAAGTAAGTTCAGCGGACTCTGGCAATGAACAATCTTTCACAACTGTAACGGAGGGTCCTAAGCGATCCACGCGCAGCAAAGGGAATGCAAAGGAAGATTTACAGCCGTCTAAACCTCATGTCACCTCACCGTCCTCCTTGAAAGTAGAGCAACCTCAAAGTCCAGAGAACTCTAGTGTTGAAGAACAGTCCAAAGTTAAAAGGTCAACAACAGAGGATGTTAAGCGATCAACACAAGTCAATAAAAGAAAACTCAAAGACCTGGAACTAACTGAACCTCAAAATAAAAGGGCAAGTGCAGATTCTGGCATTGAAGAACAGTCCAAAGTGTCCTCGGTCGCAAAAACGGAGGGTCCTAAGCGATCCACGCGCGGCAAAGGGAATGCAAAAGTGGATATAAAGGAAGAATCACAGCCGTCTAAACCTCTTGTCACCTCCACACCAAACAAGAAGTCGACAAGGAAGAAAGATCAGGCTGAGAAATATGTGCCCTTAAGTGAAAATATTCAACCTGAAATAATCGCAACAACACGATCTGCACGTGGGACAACCAAAACTAATGATGTACCAGCAACTGAAGTTGAAGCAACTAAGCGACCCAAGAGAAATGCTAGTGTGCCAAGAAAATTTATGGACACCGAGGCAAATAACGCAGACTCAAAGAGAAGCAATAGAATGAGCAAACAAGCACTACCAGAAAGCGAATCCGAAGGTAGCACGAAAATTTTTAAGGTTACTAAAAGACAAAAGGAAGAATCATCGGAGCTTACAACAAGCACATCTGTGAGTGAACAACAGACGCGTAAAGTTGGTCGGGGGAAGAGGGTTTTAAATGCAGCTAGCGAAAACGCTGTGGCGAAAAAGAAACATAAAACTAGCGACTCTGACAGTGACGAATTTATTCCAAAAACGCCCGTTAGGGGTAGAGTGTTGTTGAATTCTACGGTTTCCGAAAGTACTCCTGATGTAAGTATGAAGGTTTTTTTTGGTAATTTTTATCACGCCTTTTTTCCAGAGAAATAAGAGAGCGTTGAAACCAAAGGTTGTCTTTACTATGTTGGACAGCCCCGATCTAGAGTCTGTGATTCGGAGATTAGGTAATTCATATTTCTTGTTTTGATATTTGAAATAGGGTACAAATACTGCAAAATGTAGCATATTTACACATAAAAAATATGGTAGTGAACCAAAAACAATTGCTCCCAATAGATCACAGGTACAACATGATCTGTTGAGAGCTACGCGTCTAAAAGTCTCGACATTTTCATTACTTTAACGACCGAAAGCATTGAATTAACGTGTTCACTAAATCTTTTATTAGCATTGCTCAACTTCTTCTCATCACGCTTTTTTAACCGCTAGCATCCGCCTTGTTTTTACGTTGATTCCAGTATTTAAGGGAAAACCACATCCACTATAAAATGATCTACATTTTTTAAAACATGGACTCGGTAACGTGAGCCTCTAAGAATGCGGGACTGACGCCGAAATAACGCCCACATTGTAAAACAGCTGCATCTCTTCGTTATCAGCACCAAAACACGTGCATTAATTAAATTTCGCAAAACAACCAGATGTCCTACATTTTAAACACGCAATTTCGCGTTTTACAATTAAATACACAAATCGAAATAAACAATTTACAAAAGCGATGAAACTTAAAACAAGAATTACGGAATTACAAAACAAGTCCAAAAGCAAAACAACACTAAGACAACAAATTCAAGTAAAATAAATCACCCTTGTGGATATTCGTAAAGAATCCCCCAGATTTATGGGGGCCTGAGGTATCATATTTGTTTATTAATTGTTACTTGCTTGTAGGTGGAAGAGTAGTAGACTCTGTTGAAGCATGCACCGTGCTTGTGACGGGAAGCTTGAAACGATCTCAAAAACTTTTAACAGCCGTTGGACAGTGCAAACCCATTTGTTCGCCAGATTGGATTAGAGAATGTAAAAAAGTGAATAAATTCTTAGGTGCGTTGTTATTCGTCTAAATGCTAACTAACTGTGTTCAATAGATCCGTGGGACTACATACTGCAAGATGAAGAGGCGGAAGATAAATGGCAATTATCTTTGAAAGAATCTTTGAAAAGGAGCCGAGATCATAAACTGCTGGAAGATTATGTCGTGTATCTCACAGTTACCAACGCGATTGATGTGCTTAAAGGTTAGTTCTAAGACTTTGACACATTAAACCAAAGAGATATGCATTATCTTTTTTTGCTAAAGAAATTAGTAAGTGCATAGAAAACAGTACATAGCAATCAAAAATGAGTGACCGTCAAGTTACCTTTGGAATTTTTGTTTACATGGGAAATCGAACTTAACTTGAACTTCCAAAGGGGCCTCGACAGTCATTCATTTTTGATCGCCCGATATATAAACGTCTCAAAAAACCAAACTAATTTGGTATAGTAGGGAGCTATTAACAGTGGGAAAATTTTTATAGGTGCTGTTGAATCCTGTGGAGGAAAATGTTTATTAAAGGCACCAACAAAATCAACAGAGAACCTAATCGTCGTTGCAAACGCAGAAAATAAATCAAAATACACAAAGTTTTTAAAGCAAACTCCACCTGCTACGGTTGTGCTTCCCGAAGCAATATTCGATGGTGTTCTCAGACAAGAATTGCATCTTGAAGAACATTTGTTAAAGTAGTGTATATGTTACAGAGAATAGATTTTAATTTTATACCTTAATACATGTTTTCATAAATTGTGGCGTTTTATTTACGTTTCCTAGCAACACCTATACACACTAATCAATACATCCTAGCAAAAATGGCACCAATTGAGGTAATGTGGCAAATAATAACAATTAGATTAGCATTCTACATCTTGATTATAGATAAACTTTGATAATAAAAGCACCATAATATTTAACGCTACCAAAAATGAGTTATTTAAGTTGAATGACAACTTTAAAATACTTCAACGTAAATTAAAGATCAACTGGAAGCTTGTGGTGTATGTGCCAACTTTCTCTAAGCATTTGCATTGATTTGCACTTCTTACAGCAATAAAGAAGAAATCAATGACGCTGTCCTACAGAAATGTAGTATTTTGATTTTGCCTGGTTGTCGAAATCCTTTTTCCGAGTCCGAAATTGAAGCGATGAAGAAGTACCTAGACCAGGGTGGCAAAATCTTAGTCTTACTGTATGAAAGCAATCAAGATGATATTAGTAATGTTAATATTATACTCGAACATTACGGGATGGTTCCAAATATGGGCAAGTATTTTGCTACATTTGCAATACACCCATATAAGGAGTTTTCATTGTAGATTCTTTGATCAGAACTCATTACTACAAATATTTCCATCCAAAAGAGTGTTATATAGAGGATGGTAACATTTTGGAAGCGTTAACCAAAGAAAAAGTGCAATTGAATTTAGTTGTTCCACATGGGTGCACGTTAAATGTCAATAAACCAAGTGTGATTGTTTTCACTAGTGGCGCGACTACTTTTCCCGCAGATCGACCTCTCTGTGGAATGTATTACAATGGAAATACAGGAGGCACTTTAGTTACAATCGGATCTGGGCACATGTTTGCAGATAAATATATCGATCAAGAACATAATGAAAAGTTTCGCGAATATCTTTTTGAGTTTTTAGCATCAACTGATAAAGTTTCTGTTATTACAGATCACGATGACGATCTGGAAGTAAGTAGAACTATATAGTCGAGGGTTGCTGGTATAAAAACCTACGTGATTAACTCAAACTGTAAAGCAATTCATGAAATATCAATGTGCTTATTGAAAAAACGAGGGTTGCTCTAGTTATTCTGCATCAAAATCCCTAAAATTTTGGGGGAGTCACATACATTGTCGATCACGTAGGTTTCTGAGGCACCAACTCAAGGACTTCACAGTAATTTAGGCGAAATCACAGATATGGGATCATCATATTGTACCCGATATTACTGAAATCGCTGACAGAGCTAAACTATGCTTAACTGATGCAATTGGCCATGCAATCTCGACGGATTACTCTAAATTATTTGACCACAAAATGTACTCCATGAATACAGATTTCGGTAACTCAACAGCCACAGACTCCTTTTTTTTAAATTCCTCCTTTTAGTGCCACAAGCCGTTAAATTATACGACAAATTAGACGTCAAGCACCAGACACTGAAGTTAATAAGTCCAAATTTCGAAGCGCCTCTACCTCCCTTGCAGGCTGCCGTTTTCCCTCCATCGTTTCGCGAACTACCGCCGCCGCCTTTGGAACTTTTCGATTTGGACGAAGCATTTAGCTCTTCGCTGACGCGACTGGCTCAGTTTACCAACAAATTTTTATCTACAACTCCTAGTAACGATCCCACAGATCAGCAACTCGATTTTTACATACAAGAATGCGCCAAAATTGTCAATGTTGGCATTGATTCAACTGATTCTAAGGATATTTTGTTTGAAGTCGCGACGCAGTGCAATAAGTTTAAACAAAATTCCGCCCGAAAACAAGAAGAGATTGAGGACGGTTTGCAGTAGCAAACATCACCTAAATCGTTATAGATGTACGAGTTTATGCACACCTACCTGTTTGAGTATCTGTTTTAATTATAAAATACAAAATTACAGTAAGTTCTGAGTTTAACTTGCTAGGTATTAGAAAATGCCCCACTCCCGAATGAGCATCAAATTTCTATCTGGATAACATTATGGATATTCAAGGGAAGAGCATTCTCGAATATTGAGAAGAAACGGTTATCGTACTTTCAAGTTTATGTTCAGTATCCCAAGTGGTAAATGGAGAATATTCTTTTAAAGTTTATTCACAGAATATCTGAGATATTCCCATATTCGCTTATCCGTATAACATACGACATGGTTTTAATCTATCGAAAGACAATATTATCATGATCGTTTCACTTCCGGTTTTACTGGAAACCGGTAACACTTGAACCCTACAATTAAAACCCTAAAAGAAAATCAAAGGTAACCCCTCTTTCTTGATAAACTAAACTATAGATGAAGCAAAAATCGTCGATGGAAATTGTACTATGACAAATGTCGGCCGAAACCTAAAGAAAATGTACACTTCAATAACTGAAAATGCAAATGGCGTACCTACTTACGATAAAGAAGAAAAAACGCAATTATATCCTAGGTTAAGGGCGCATCCGTTCACTAATAATATTTCCGGAATCCCCAAATTAATGAATCCAATATGGATAACGCCTCAGCTGTTGGTTTTTAATGAAGTGTAACTGGACATGGTTCTCCACAGAAAGAAAGGAAAAATTAATAATGGTCCACAGCAGCTGCGCGGTAGAATTGCGTTGTTAAATTGCAACAATAGATGGAGCCATCTATTAAATTGCTTCCCCAAAAGTTACGGGGATCACTCAATAAATATATGTATATACCGTGAACACTTACTCGTAATGAAGAAAATAAACCGTTACAAAACTTGACCGCTGTATTGTGCACCCTGCAAAAATTTGATCAAACACCTTTATCTAACTGCAGATGATACTAAAGAGAAATCATGCGGAGGTACCGGTTCCTCTTTTCAAAACTTTGAAAAATCTTTGAAAATTATTATCTAAATGTACCTACGTGTGTATATGTGACGTTTATTTGCTGCGGAAAATTATCGATAATTAGCGAATAATTTTACCTGGCAATAAATTTCTTAAATTTAATGTCTAATACACAAAAAAGTACCTCAAAGATGGAAAAGTAAAACACTCGCCAATCAAGTTGATGTGTTTTTTTAAGCGAAAATCATATGGAATTACACTCTAAAAATGGTATGTTCATCTTTCAGAAAAAAACTATTATACGGAGTGTCAATTTTAAAACTTGCAGTCGGCCATATTTTCCAAACTAAAGAAGATATAGAAAATCGCGCAAAACCGTTTCGGGGGCATCGAGAGGAACCAGAATGGCGTTACGGTGTCACAAGTATGGGGTTGCCATTTAGGATTTTTGAAGAGGGAGAGCTGGGGTGTTAAGGGGGGTGGGGGGGTTGTCACCCATAACGTCATTCTGGTTCCCCCTCGATACCCCCGAAACGGTTTTGCGCGATTTTCTATCACTTCTTTAGTTTGGAAAATATGGCCGACTGCAAGTTTTAAAATTGACACCCCATGCGTAACAATGTACGCTACGCTACTACATATAAGTATAAAGTACAAATACGCGCTCCAATCAAAACGCATAAATACTTTTTTTATAAATCCACCCTCTATCCATCTCGTATGCCCTGATTGTGCAATGATGTGGTGTAATAATAACTATTTCCTATCATACGCGAATCGAGGAGCTTTCTGCATACAAACTGCTAATTTCCGCCGTTGAAATAAAAGTAGGTACCTAAAGTAAAAATTGAACCGGCTAAAGTTTTTTAAACATACCTATAGATCGATGTAAGACGTTTAAATACAATTTTGGGTTCGCTATCTATAAATAACAACTTGAACCGTAAGAGGCAAATATTGGTTGTATGAAAAAAAAGAGGGGGAAAAAGAGGGAAAAAATAATTGCGCTTGTAAAGGTATTAACTAATTGCGATGAATCAAAGGATTTTTGTCACTTTGTGACTTTTTACGTGTTGCTGAGGTAGAGGAAAATATTGAATAGTTAGTGCCGTTCGTCGAGATAAATAGCGTGCAGTTACTCCTCGAACTTGATAATGGGCAACTAACGAGACTATTTAAACACAATAACAGTAATTAGGTATTGCTTACGAATCGAGATTTAATTATTTTCCTGAATTCGGAAAGATGAATTTGCATCGTCTAAAATTAAACTTCTTTCTAAAACCGCTAAACTCACATTTGAAGCAAGTTAATTCGTTGCCTGTTTGGCTGTTTTTATACCAATTAGTTTAATTTCGACACTCCTGCCGCAGTAGGTATGCCTAATTATACATTAATTGGAGATGACATTGAGTGGTTTGGTAAATAAATAGAATTATTTTTGCCATAAGTACTGTAATTAATTTAAACACCGGTTGTTCCAAATCCAATGGCGCTTAACTGACGATTCGATCGAATTACACCTAAATTGATAAGGTAAACACTTGCGCAATTTTCGAGGGAGAATCTTCTGGGGACGAAGCTTCTGGGAACGAATCTTACTAGGACGAATGTAACGAGGACGGATGTTCCGAGGGCGAATCTTCCGGGGGCGAATATTCTTAAGGGCGAATTTCACCCACACGACCTGTGTATATCACGAGCTATCAAAAATGCGTTGGTTGTCGATTCGCAATTATAATCAAACCCCAATTGAAGTTAAAGAAATGCTGACCAAACCTGCGTAAGGTGGATTAAAAACTCAATGGAAAGGTTAGATATCTATTGTACCGACAAAATCATTCCCAGAGATGAAATTGACCCCTAACTTACAAAAAAATCCGTTTAACATCCATGAAAAGGTTTCAAATTCTCATATATGAGTAAATGCGTTGAAACTTTAAGATTTATCTTTAGTACCACCATATTATAAGGTGTATATACAATGGTACCACGAAAACATTGGCATTCCTTTACAGTCTCAGGTAGTGAAATCCACCCCTAACGTACAAAAAAGTTCGTTTAACACCCACGAAAAAAATATTTCAAAAATTCTCATGTTTGCTGAAACGTACAACGTGAAACACTGGATTCATACATAGCAGTCCTCCTATAAAAAAACCTCTCCTCATTAAAAAATTCATTGGTATTTGGCACTACTAAAATATATTTAGAAACCTTTTTTTAAATATTCCTTGGTAGTACAGTCAAATTGTATCCAAATTCGTCAAATATCCAAGAAAATTGCGAAGTCTTTGTAACTTTGTATACTTATACATAAATATATTCTGTTTAAGAATTCGATGAGTATGAACTTGCTCCGTATCCACTATCAGTGTAAAGGCACCAGCGAAATAAGGAAGACCAAAAATTCTGCTGTTTATGACGTGTTCTGCTCAAAACAAGTCAAAGTTGTTATTCTTACACCGGGATCGTTGGGAAAAAGACCAAGGACAATGGCCAAGATATGAATCTAATACCTTTTTTGACAGCCATATGTATCTCGTGGTCGTTAAAAAAGTGATGGTAATCCTGAGGATCCTTCGATATTTTGTTGTATCGGTTTGTTTTTAATGAAAGTATGACGCAATAGAAATGTTTAACAATAAGGGAACATGCGTGTAGTCGGTGAGGACTTTTATCCTCTTGTTCTCTTGCCTTTAACACCAAAAAATATAAAGATAAAGTCAGACAAAGGCAAAACTAAGAAAATTTTTTCAGTAGTGATACCACATGTTGTATGTTTCAGAAGCAAAAATTACCATTTTTTAAACTCGTGCAAAACAAAATGCAATTAGCTATAGTGAGAACCTTCAATGACCAAAATTACAACCCTATTATAAGTAAGAGAAGCTGGTGAACGCATTTTTCTGATGGCATACGGTGAGAAGAAAATTTAAAATCTTCCGTTAATATAGGTTTTACCAATTTAAAAAATTGCTGCAAAAGCAAAAATCAGGGCCGAATTATTAGCACTAACTTGAGTGGCCGCCGCTCAGCATTACTCACGAGTATTCTACCAAATTCAGATATGGCTTCATAGTATCAAAAATACCGAACAGTGGGGATGGAAGACAATCAACGGCTCATTGTAGCCTATTACAACACTCTTGACACGAGGACCACAATCCGTACAAGTGTGGGTACTACAATTTATTTCGTTCAACAGTACGGTTGCATAAACGTTGCGGGAAAGTAATAGTTTGTACACACCAATTTGTTTCGATGAGACCTTTCATTAGAATATCATGAAAGGTAGAACGTTTGTTTACCCCCCCACCCCCCGTTTACAAAAATTTTACTTGGCACCACTAAAGGCATGTGTATACAAAATCTCAGTATGTAGAAGTTATGCACGTTTTACTATCAAAAACAGCATCACAGGAAATAATGAATGGGGGGGGGGGGGGGGCTTAAAACAGCGAAATATGATGGCCACCTGGCACACCTTCAAGACATAACCTACCTATTCCAGGACTCTAGTACCATTTCCCTAAACGTAGTTCAAAACGGTAAAAGTGGGTTCGGACGGACGGACGCACGGACAAAACGCAAACAATAGCACATTTTTTGTTAATTCTTAAAAAATACGCTACAAATGTCACAAAGTATTTTTTTTAATAGGATTTAACTGCCACTTCCTGTTAAAAAAGTGAAAATCCAGTTCACCCAGTTCTTTGAGCATGACCACTCCAGCGCACCTCTTGTGGTTAGGGACTCTTCGGTTCCTTGAAATATATGTATTTTCAAACGTCTATACCAAGTTTCAACTACTTCGCAATTTTCTTGTCTATTTTGGACAATTTTCCTGTACTATGGGATTTCCATAGAACTATTTGTAGGAAGTTATTGCTTGTAGAATAAGAGGTAGGGAACGTTTTCTATTTAGGTCATACTTTGAACTTTATTTTGAGAATTAACCGTGTAATAGCATTCATTGCATATACTCAGCCACAGAACGCTGATTTATCAATCAATTTAACTGTATTTTACAAGGATATCTCTAGAGAGCTCTACAATGTTGGTAATATGCAAGGCCGAAATATGGCGTAGGTAAAAATAGGAGGAATTGTAATAAACTCAGCATTGATTTCGCTGAATAAATACCTACCTAATTTCGAATACTGCATTCCTAACTTCGAAAACGAATATACAACTTTAATTACATTCAGTGCATGTGCAGTTCACGCGATCAGAATAATATCCGAATATTTCGCAAATTAGGTTATTAATTAATGACAGATTGATAAAACCTGGTTGCTGAAAAGCAATTTAAACGAAAATTGGACACTTCCCGATACATTTTGTAATTACATTTACGAAACTTGTTAATTACTTTATTTCATCAAGGTGCATGTAAACGTAAGTAATAGCTTCAGTTTTCATTTTAAAGGCCGTTCGCTTCTATCAAGTTTATATTAATTTCTTGGTAGATGTGTTGAAAGCATACCACCTGTTCATGACTAATACAAGAAAATAGAGTGAAAACTTGATAAAGTAGAATAAATTCAATATATATACTTACACACACAGAACGTTTTAGATTTTCAATCTACAGCATAATCCGGCGAACAGTTGTTTTTCTGTACTGAACAAACGAAGCTCAAAGTTGTTGAAGTTGTCAGAAGCAGGAGCGCTTTGTGAGTCCGCTCTTTGAGACATCTAGGTGCTGTCAGACGCAAAGCGTGCAATTTGTTTTCCAATATGGCGGCCGATGCCTTAAAAGCTTCAAACGCACCCTCTCCTACTCTTACGCTTTCCCTGTACTTCGCATTTTATAACTTTCAATTTTAATTTTCTTTTCGTATGGCGAATATTAAAAGAAAATTTAACGGACAAAAAAAATTTACATTTAACCGCATGCGAAAGGGAGTAGGTAAACACGCAACTCGCAGCGACGATTTCTTAAAACGCTCTCCATTATGCGACCGCGTATGTTAAGTAAAAGGTATTAGTTTTTGCTGCTAGGTTCCTTATTCGGGGTACTGAAGAGGTACTCTTGAGCACTGGGTATGACAGGTGAAAAATCGCCTCTTGAGCACGTGTTTGTGACGTCACATTTATAGTAGAGTTGTATTTGTATAACTCATTTATTGCTCGAATATATGGCAGATAATTTTCCCAGCTCAGTCTCCGTATTACCACCTAGATTTATTTAAAGTTATTTGCTTCTACCACTTGATTTGTAGCTAATTACATAGATAAATTTCTCGATCTTTTTTCTGAAAAATAACACTACGGACTACGGAGGAATTCGTAATTGTATGGGTCAACAAGACTCGGACGTATCCGAGCATACGACCTGAAATTTGCGTTTATGTTTACTGAATTGAATTATGATACTGTTTATTGTCTATCTATTTATATGAAGCTGGTTAACAAAATTAATGAGAAAATGCGGAAGGCCCCAAGGAAATGTGAGCAAAGTTTTGGAAAATGAAAAATTTCTCTAGAAATTCGAATGTAAAAGGTTAAGGAAATTCTCAAGAAATAAAGTAGGAACTTTTGTAAAGCATGAAAGCAACATTTTTAGAACATTTTTATATTCAATTCGCATCATAATTACCTATTGTGGAAATTAAGGTGAATGCAAACTCTGAAATTCTAGGGGATTATATAACTCATTATTTCGTCAGCCAATCAAATTTCTTATTTTCCTTAGATACCATGATATTGACATATGAATATACTCTTCACGACGTGGTATAATCGTTTTGGTGTTTGGCTTTAGTCTAACGATTACTAGATTCAGAATAGGTTTATCGGTTTCGGTTGTTTCAACAAACGTCAAGAAACATTTCTTCTCCATTACATAAAGATTTCTTGTTTTTTTCGTTATGGGACGTTTTGGAAATACTTCCGATGCTAAAATTAGTGAAGAAGTAAATAATTTAATGCCGGCTAACACGGTGAAAACTCATAAGTATGTATGAAAAAGTTTATTTCGTAATCCCTACAAAATACCCCTTAGGTACGTTTGGAACCAGTTTTCGCAATTTTGCAAGCACAGGAATTACGTTTTAACTAGCCAAACTTTAAACGAGGAACTTGCAAGTATCTTAAAAGACTGGGCCTTTAATATGAAAAAAACAGATGGCACCGACTATAAAGAAAGTGTAGTAAAAACATTATGGAATATTACAGCCAAACGCCTTCAGAAAAAATACTTTGAGGAATTTAATCGCAAAATTGATTCCTTTAAAGATATCATTTTTGAAGATGCTAGAAAGGCACGTTCCGCCAAAAGGAAACTTTTGCAAGCAATTCCCGAAAAAAGGAAAGTTAGTTCTGCAGCTCTTACGAAAGACGATATCAGCAAAATTGTTGAAAGTTTTGACGAAGCAACACCCGATGGTCTCCAAAAAAAGTTCTATCAGATTGCCGCCGTGGAACTCGCATGGAGAGGTAACGAAGCCGCTTTTTGTTTGCTAGAATATTTTAAAAAGGAAGTCAACAACGTGGGCGTCTTTACTGGCCGTTATGAATACAATACTGTATTCTCCAAGACTGCGCAGGGTGGCGAAAAAAATACTGCCGAATGTAAATGGTTGACGCCAAATGTGAAATGCAAAGAACAATGTCCAGTACGTCTTTTAGAAAAACTGCTAAGCAAGAGAACAGCAAATATAAAAACCAATCGTTTATTTTTGCAGACAGGAATTTGGTATAAGAATTGTCCAGCGGGGATTAATCAGTTAAGTAAATGGACGTCTCAGGGCGCAGAACATATTGGATTGGATACCAAAAAACGTAAAATTACGAACCATTCGAATAGGTCTTCAACAGTAAGCAATTTGAGTGAATCTGGCGCAAATCTACAAGAAGTAATTAAAATCACTGGTCATTCTTCTACGGAATCTTTGAAACCGTATTTAAAGCTTAGTAACCAACACCATTCGCACATAATAGAAAAAATACTAAAGGAATCTTCGCAGTGCACTACTACTCTGCATTCTACCGCTATTGAAAATTCAACTACGCAAAAAACTGACAATAATGTAACCAACATTTATTATAACAACTGCGTTTTCCATATCAATTCAAAATAAATTGAATTTTGTTGTTGCTAATACCTATATTGATTCCGTGTTTTTAGTACATATTATAACATGGGACAAATTATTCATTATATAATCTAACGAATACTACTCTTGTATTCATTACAATCAGAATATACTATATTGATACACTCAACGTATTTTTTTGGGAACACCACTCGTCCTTCGGACTCGTGATGTTCCCATTTAACCCATATTTTCAATGCTTGTCTAAGGCAAGGTGTATTTCCGGACTGTTTAAAGCACGCAAGGGTAGTGCCTTTACATAAAAAGGGAAGCACAAGTGACCCGGGAAATTATCGCCCTATATCAATTGTACCAGTGGTAGGAAAAGTTTTTGAAATAATTTTGAAAGATAGGTTATCTAAGTTTTTAGAGGCACAAGGTGTCTTAAACTGCAACCAATATGGTTTTAGAGAGACTCGGTCGACCATACATGCCGTTTCAAAAGTTGTCGAATATGTGGTCGAAGGGCTCGAGAAAGGCGAGCATGTGTGATTTAAGTAAAGCATTCGATTGCGTATCGCATAATATATTGATTGATAAACTCGAAAAATACGGAGTCAGAGGTGTGCCCTTAAAATTAATAGAATCTTATCTGAGCGATAGAAAACAATGTGTTAGCATTGGCGGTAGTGCATCAGCTATTGGAACAGTCACTCATGGTGTACCGCAAGGGTCGGTTTTGGGATCACTGCTGTTCGTGATATACATTAACGACCTTCCAAACTTCCTTAAATCAAACAACAGCGTTTTATATGCAGATGATACCACTTTGGTCTCAAATGCTATTGACTGTACAGTTCTAGATAAAAATATGGCGTCTCTAAGACTTAGGGCTGAAAGTTGGTTTATAGCTAATAAGCTAAAACTAAATAGTAGTAAAACAAATGAACTATATTTTTCGTGTCAGAATGCACCTAGCTTAACATCAAGTTTATTAATAATCACACTTGACAATAATTTAAATTGGAAAGGCCATATTGACCGCTTAGTCGGAAAACTGTCGTCTGTTCTTTTTGTTATTAGACGACTTAGAGTATTAGTAGATAATCTCACGCTAATAATAACTTATAAATCACTGTTCCAATCTGATCTTTTATATGGTGTAAGTTTATGGGGAAATGCAACTACGACAATTAGGATTTTTAGATTGCAGAAGAAAGCAATACGCCTAATGAAATTTGCCAATCCATTCGATCATTGTAAGCCCCTATTTATAGAACTGCAGCTCTTGACATTGCCATCTATGTACATTCTGGAAGTATTAGTTAATATTCATAAAAAATCATGCTTGATGACAACGAATAGTCAATTTCACAATTACAATACCAGATCTAAAAATCAACTCCGTACCACAAGGTTCAGGCTAAACAAATCAATAAAAAACTCTCTTAATGTTAAACTATATAATCCTTTGCCGGACAAAATAAAAAGGTATAGTGTAAAAGAATTTAAAAGCGTACTTAGGAAATATTTCTTAAGTAAAGCATTTTATTCCGTCGAAGAGTACTTGTCAACCATCAAGGCGGACGTGTTCTGGTTTTAGCTTGCTGTTTTTTACATAATTTATTTTTTATGTTTTAGTGTCTGCATTTATTATTATATTATTTATATATATTGTGTATATTTCGACGTGTCGAAACACTCTTGTGAAATCCGACGAATAAATGTTATTATTATTATTATTATAAAAATACGTTTCGTGTCCAATACAGTATATTCGATTATAATGAATGCACTCGTGGTATTATAAGTGATTATAAGAATCTTTGACGAAATGATAATTTTAAGAAAATACGAAGGGAACCACGTGAAAATGTAGGAAAATTAACCCAGGTATGGTGCAACGGTTTACGTCACATAAGGAACGTTGTGTGAATTAAATGTGACACGTAGGTATAAAATCATTTTGAGGGATATAATGGGATTTTGAGGTCGAGAACAATTTACTAAAAAAAAACCGGAGTAATTTTGTGGAAGTAAGAGAAAACTTTATTTATTTGTTAGGTATTTATTTATTTGTTTGGCCAGGCACCATACAGTATGCAAGCATTCCAATGACTACATGACATTCGGATGCTGTACTTAAAGTACAGCTAGAACTACATACAAATTACGATCTAATCTGACTAATTAATTTATTCAAACAGCCATTCTAAGGAATACGGGAAATCTCAGAAAAAACAGAGGATAATTTTCCGGAAAGCTAATATTGTATAGAATTTCAGGAAATTTAAGTCAATACAAAAAGGAGGATTAAGAGGAAGTGAAAGGATACTCGAAAAACTTTCAGAAAATTCTTACTTAGCAAGTTCTGGTGATCTAGAGAGGAAATCTTAAGATAATCTCAGGAAAATGATAGACATTGGCATCTAGTAGTAAATTCTAAGCGATATAAGACAATTTTTACTGAAATAAAAGGAGATTCTATGCAAATAAAAAAGAAACTTTTGGAAATTAAAATCTAAAGGATATACATATATCAATAAATTGGAGACGCTGAAACCAATACAAGAAGTTTTGGGAGAAGTAGAGATTCTAAGGAATCATTATGGAAGTGGGTTTGGAAAATAGCAATTAAGAATTAAAAAACGCAGTGGATTATTTGGTTACGAATTGAGAATTGTTAAAGTAATGCAAGAAGCAAGAATAAATTGTGTCATAAAGGAATTCTGGAGAAAAATAAGATGAAATTCTGTGGAAATGAAAAGCAAACTGGGAAATACAACATAAGTTTTAAGTGAATACTGTTACTCGCATACAAATTCGAGGAAGCCAATACAAGAAGTTTTGAAGTAGAGATTCTGAGGAATCATGAAGGAAGTGGGTTCGGAAAATAGCAATTAAGCATTAAAAAACGGAGTTGATTATTTGGTTAGGAATTGGGAAATGTTAAGTTAATACAGGAAGCTTTGAGGAAGTCCAGGGAATCCGATTTGAAGGAGCAAGAATAAAGTATGTGTCACGAAGGAATTCTGGAGAAAAATAAGATGAAATTCTGCGGAAATGCAAGCAAATTCTGAGGAAATGAAAAGCAAACTGGGAAATACAACGTCAGTTTTAAGTGCTGTTACTCGCATAGCAATTAGGAGAAGTTAATACAAGAAACTGAAAATTAAAGAAAATTCTGTAAAAATATGAAGACAGTTTGGGAATAGAGAAATTCGTGACAAAACGCTGATGAAATATGAGAAGATTCTAATGAACTTCAAAGAAATGCTAGGGGAAGTTTTGGGAATTGGAAGTCAAGTTTTAAGGAAATGCTATGCAGAAATTAGATTGGACGGCTTGGAATTAATCGAGATAATCAAAATTAAACGTCCCATTAGGACAACAAGACTAGGATAACTATATTTAGTATTTTGTAAAAAAATAAAATTTCATGACTCTCATTTCAAATAATGTTTAC
>NW_022170249.1:44980516-45013851 GCF_008802855.1 Photinus pyralis
ACGGTATTAAATTCATAAGCCTTTGTAGCGGCAAAACAAAACGTTCCGCTAATATATTGTTACAATTTTTTAAATAAATTACCAGCATTTGTTTAACGAACCTTTACCGGCATACATACCTACACAATTAAATAGGGGAGTACTGCGATCAGCAACTTTATCAAACACCTCAAAAAGTATAAAATCCCGACTGTGCGCACGTACCCGTTCACCCAACAGATGCAGTTAAGCTCCTCCCAAAAAACCCCGGCAAATCTCTATTGAACAATCCTAATAAAAGGGTACATTGCTATTTAAAAAAATTAAATTGATTTTCGTTACTCATTTGTTTTCTGAAATAAAAACAACCGCATGCTGCCTTACTATAGAAAATAAAAACGCCTGTTCTATAGCAGATGAAACTAAGCAAACTTCTACCACCGCTATATATGACCTAAGATATACAACCAAAAAGTATATACGAGAACTCATAATGGAAAAACGAAAAGCAATGGGTAGATGGCCACAAGCAACTCTACCACCAATCATAAAGTGGGAGAGAACCTAGGCGCGTAGTGAAAAAACCAAAGAGTTATTACCCGGAACAAGTATTTTCTCTGCCTCCTCCCAGTACGTCTTACATTGAAAGTTATCTTGAAGTGCCCTACCAAAAGTCTTTACTTATTCACAGCAAATGAACTAGAAATTAATAATCTGAATGTACGCAAAGCTCCTGGATTTGATCTTATTACAGGCGGTGTACTAAAACAATTTCCCAGGAAAGGAGTGCTATTTCTAACAACTATACATACGTTTATCCTATGTGTTACCCCTTGCTGTGGAAACACGCTCAAATCATAACGCTGCTAAATCCAGAAATGCCAATCCATGAAGTAAGCTCTCATCGTCCCAATCAGCTTACTTCCAACCCCATCGAAACTGTTTGAAAAACTACTCCTCAAGAGAATCAATACTGACAAACCTTGCAACATTTATTCTTGATTATCAGTTTGGATTCAGAAACCATCATTCCTTGATAGTTGAACACGTGGGGTAGTGAACTAAATATCAATCATTATGGAAGAAAAATCTTTTTGCACAGCAGCTTTGCTCGACTTGAAACATGCCTTCGACAAGGCGTGGTACTCGGGTCTTCTATATATGCTAAAGAATACTCTCCCTAACACTACTCATTGCTTAAATCATATATCACATCAGAGACATTTCCAAATCAAACACAAAAACGCGTACGCAAGGAAGTGTTCTGGATCCTCTCCCCCCTCCCTCTTTTATTTGATATATCTCAACAATATCACTTGAATCTTTACGAGAACTGGACCGCCACATGGATTTACCACAATCACGCCAAATAAAAAATCTGGGTGTCCACAAGTGACAAGTGAAATATCTCTGCTTACATTTAGACCAAAAGTTCACATGACAGCATCATATTAAAAAGAAACCAAATAGAACTTAAACTTAAAAAATTGGGCACAACTCTTATGCAGATCAAGCGCGTTTTTTAAACCGAGAAACCGACAAAACCTAATAGGTTTCCAGATATTTCAATTTTTCATTTTTCTTAAAAATGTAAGGTTTTCTGATTTAAATTTTAATTTTCAAGAAATGTAGTTTTATTTTTTTCCAACTTTTTGCTGGGATACTTCATATGGTCTTTCGTTTGGAATAAAATAGGTCCAAAAACATTTGGATTGTGTGAAAATTTCAAAGAAAGACTTCGAAAACATACTTTTTTAAAATTTTCGTGAAAATTCTTAAAGGTTATTTTCGAATGAATACCAATGCAGTTTACACACAAGCTATTTTAAAAACTTCCTTATTGTAATAGCTATCTAGCAAGGTACGAATCTTACAATAAACATTTAACGATTCAGAAAAAAGGGCAATAAAATTGCCATAACTACATAATTTGTTACTAAAACTAAAAATCAAAATATCTCAAGGACGGATAGCCTAAAGAACTTCACACTTCAAAAGTAACCGTGTGGTGTGGTGTGACTGTCATTAGAATACTGGGTTCACTTTTTTGAAGAAAATCAAAGTACTGTTACTGTTCCAGGAGATATTTGGATCTAATCCAGAATTTTTTACCTGCTTAGCTGCTACGACTTAGAAAATAACAATGTATAGTTCCAATTCCAGGATGGAGGTTCTGAATCTAGTTGCATATTTGGTTTAATTATTATTTCCGATCGCCGTGTCCTGTGATTTTATTCAATTGTTCGCCAACGCCGGATTTTGCCAAATTTGATACAGCTGTTGCTCTTGCCGAATGATTCGTAGTTTTAACATTTTTAGTATCAATCCCAATTAATCAAATCGCGGATTTGCACCAAAAAGAAATAGTATTGTACATTTGTACCCAACCGGAGAATTTTTGTGCCAACCCTTCCAATTTACGTGTTTCTAATTTGCATTTGTGGTTAAAAATAAACGGATGGTTTTTCGTTTGCTCAATAACAAAGTGCTCAATAGCAAATGATAAAAGTACTCTACCCACCCATGGATGTAATAATTTAATGTAGTGGTATACATACGAGTAGATATAAATATGATAATATGCTATTAAGACAAAGCAGACAATTACTCGTATATTGTTTACTTCTCCGTGTTTCAATCAATCATCGCATTACTACGATATTTCGTTACCCAGTTTATGTAAAATGGAGGTGAAAATATTTTTGCCCCACATTTAAGGTAATCTCTCTTACCTGTTAACTCCATTTACATCAGTTACTACCAAGGGAATACTTACCTTGATTAGTTATTCGCTAGCTTAAATAAATGCAATTAAATAAAGAAATGAAAATAGTCTTTAACCTAATTTTAAATGAAAATAAATATTTTCTTCAAGTAGAACAACTTAAAACTAAAATTCAACTCATAAAATAGTAATATTTAACCAACAGGAGCTCAAAATAAGTTACAAAAGCCACTACCTTGCGGTAAACTCGCGTTTACACGATGCCACTTGCAGTAGGAAACCTGCTCCAGGTAACCAGTGGCAGGTTACTGAGTACTCAACCTGTCCCAAAATTTGCAAGTACATACATTGCCTTATTTTTAGGGCAGATTGCGTTTATGTTTGTTCCAGAAAAAGTACGGCCAGCGTTGTCATTCTGACAGAATATGACACCAAATGACACAAACTGTTAGTAGAATATCCAATAAAGTTAAGGAAACAGTTCGTTAGTTGGATTCCGGAGCTTGCTATAGATAGGGAGCACCTTACTCTCTTTGGTGGAAGCTCCAAGAAATCCAACGTCCAAACCAAAAAAAATACTACATCCTTTGTAGGCGTTACATCAGTCGTCATATTTATTCCAACATATAGAGGACAACAGTTTGATGAACAAGAGGCATGATATCGATATCGATTTGTTTTTAGTGTTCAGCTTTGAGTTGGAGTAAGCGAGTAATAAATTTTGCGAAACAAACGAGGCGGCTTAAGGTACAATTTAATCCCTCATAGTCATATACTGGCGCTCATTCACATTTCAAGCGATGTTCTCAAATCGCTTTGACTTCACAAGCAGTACAATCTAATGCCTTTATAATTACAATAGGTACACTTAACGTTACCTTTAGCTGATCTCGATCTCGGTGCTGCCGGCAGCGTGTCAAGATAGTTTGGAGATTCTTTTTCAGTGCCTTCTTCTTTAATCACCTTTGGTTCCATAATCTGCAAAATACAAAATGACACGTAATGCGGTAACGAAGAAAGTGAACTCTTTTGCGTTAAAATCAGCAATTAGTAAAGCAGCATCGGAGAAGGCACACAACCAATCGCGATAATTAGATTTTAAACCACCAAATGGCACCATCTGTATTCTAAACACGATGACGTCATAAAACAAAAATCACAGCTCTCGAAATTTAACTAGAAAAACGTGACGCACATTCTAATTGAGAATTATTAAATTGCAAAGCTAAAATTTTGTAATAGACTTCACATCTGTTTTAAATATATTTGGAAGAATAAAATAAAAGCGTACTACTCTATACTCCCATCCCAAGCGCAAATTATTTTAAAAGCTTTTGGGTTGTATAACGACGAAGAAAAATATAATTAGGGAAAATAAGAATCGTAATTTGCGTAAATGATAATGAGCACAAAATAACAGAACCTCTTGGTTGAAGAAAAACAGACCGGGAACGTGCGAACGCGTTTCCTTTTCCATGATGCGATGAAAAGCAGGATATATCGCAGGTGGCCCAACGTCAAATGGCTATACCCTAACTTAACAGTTTCAACTTAACAGATACTCTGGGGACATTTGTACGCAAAACTGATACGAGAAATTTATTACCTTCTCTCGCACCCCTTTCGCGCCGTTTCATTTTATTCCAATTTCTATTCAAACGATTGTTATTGGTGTAAAGATATTTTCTTATGAGCTTTCGAACGAATTTATTTTTCTCTGAGGATATGAATTGGGCCTAGTAGCTTTTTTTGGTTAAAATATTGCTTTAGTGCTCGCAGTACGCTTACAAGCGACGAGAAAGCTCTGTAAATCAAAATCTAATTAAACGACCAGGTTTGCATTTTTGCACAGCAAGTACATTGAGGACTATCCACCACTTGGATCTTATATAGATGCGCTGGAAATTTTCCGTGAGCAGCTGTAATCTGGCTATTGTGACTTTGTATCTGCGAGAGGCAACGTTGTTTGCATTACTCGTCGGACGAAGTGTTACTTCCACGTGAATTAAGGCACACATGATTCAAATTCGAGGGCCTCCATGGGATTGTTCAATTTGGCAAAGTAATTTGTTGCTTAAGCTTAACTTAAACTCTCGGTGTAGGTAATGAACCACTTCCCAGCTCTACTATTGTCAATCAATTAATTGTGTGTTTATTCGAGTCTTTGCGCGACCTGGATAGAGTTTTCATCTCAGATTTTTGTCTCGTGTCCAAGAATTGTGTCAAGTGTCGGGAAAATTTGTGTAGTTTATCCTTTGTAAGTTGATCGAGGCTACTGAGTCTCTCAAATCACTAATTTAGCTCAATATTGGGATTTTTCTTTGTAGCAGATGCCGGAAATGTACTAGGAGGAATTATCAAAGTTCTAAATTTCAATTTTGATTTGTTTGAACTAACTGGACAGGCGTTTTGCGGGTGGTGAAGTTGACCGCATATCATTGCACAGAAAATACCAAAAAATAATTCTTGAGGTTTTGAAATGTATTAGATCTGGGTTTGAATCCAGATTTGACCCGTCTTCCTCTTTGTATATTTGTTAACGATTGCACCCCTAGCACAGGGTTAAATTTGCAAGAATTATTATTGCATGAGTTTTGGGGGCACGACTTTCCGATGGGACATGATGTATATCATCCGTTTCGGTTGTCCAGTTAGGAACATCAACTCAACCTTCAGGTGTTTCGTTACATTTTTAGTTGAAGGTAATTGGTACGCTTTTATCCGTTGTAGTGTACATTGTGCAACTGGTATTTGCGTGGTACAATTATTTTCTATTGTTACTTTTATTTACTGTAAAAATGTCAATTGAATTTTGTATTAAAAGTCAATCAAAATGAATTGCCCTATAATTATTATAAACAACAATAGACGCTATGGATCAAAAATCAAGATCAGTATAAAGTATAGCAATGGAAAACTAATTTTCCCTAACGTTCGTAATACTACCATAGTACCATCAAAGCTAATTTTAAAAGTCAATTTAAACATCGGATTGTACCTATTGTGTATTGAGTTATATATTCATATGCATATTTTTGAATATTTATTTCAATATTGTTATTGATAACTTCCCATAATACGAGTATATTGCTGGTCGGTTATTGCCAAAAAACGCAGAGTTGGGATTATTTAGAAGACTCAAATTCCTCGAATGCTGAACACCATTCGGGTTCTTGAGTATTCCGAAATCTTTTAACAATTTCTTTAATTCATGCGATTTTTTCCCCTTTTTTTGTCTTTAAATTCTTCAGATCTCCAGGCCTCTTTGGATTTTTTGTATTAATTGAATTACCTAATTTGATTTTTCAAATGCTAAATATTCTTATTAGTCTGCGGATGCTTCCGTTTCTCTTAATTATTCCGATTTTTAATCGTTAAAATTGTTCATGTAAGTACCTAAGATTCTTCAGATTCTGATTTCTTCTGATTATTTAAATTCCTCTGATTTTTCGGATTCTTTCGTTCCTTCAAATTGATCTGATTTTTCTGATCTTATGGACCATTTGCATTCATTGTTCTTTAGATTGCTCAGGTGCGTCGGATTCTTTTGATTCTTCGGATTCAGATTTGTCATATTGTTAACTTTCTTCAGAGTTTTTCTTTTTCTCCTTCCGATCCGTTTAATTCTTCAGATTCATCAGATCCTTGGGATTTCTTGATTCGTAGAATTCTTCTGGTTTTACACAAAAAAAAACTATAAGCGAATTGCATATTTTCCAAATAAAAATTAACCACAGCAAGAAATGTGGCGAATAGGTATAATGGCCGCTATTTTTAATATTTTACAATATTACTATTCCAAGTGAAGTTTCTAATAGTGAACATGAGTAAAGGATATGGTGGCCACCTAAAACTTTCTTGTTTTTGGTAAATTAATTTCGGCACTTTATAGATTGTGGTAAAGTGCCTGCAGACGGCAAATCTGAATCCACTTACCCGAAGACTTGCAAGAAAAGAAGAATCTAAAATAATTTAAATAAGGCTTTCCATTGCGCCCTGGTATCAGGGGAAAGACTACGAATTATAAAAGCAACACTAACTGGTTAATTTTGAGCCATAAGAAGTCGGCAGTCAGCTGCATTTCTAACTGAACATTAAGGAGTTGAGTATAGCAAAGATAATTATCTTTGAGTAAAGTAATGAGCGCTCCACGACTAGCTGAAATGGTTGAAAGTCCACGTCCACTGAACGTGTTTAATTTAACAAAAAAATCCTTCCTAGTCATCATAATTTATGCTCAATGCAGTAATAGAAGGAACTCCCTCGTAAATATATAACAAAAATGTAATTTAGGAACTTTTATTAAAAGCAAATATCCTTGAAGCAATTAATTCGTCGCATAAAAAAGGCATTTTTGAAAGAACAGCTGACGTATCTGCATGCACCATGTGGCATACATTTGTAGAGTAAAGCAGATGGTTCATCTCCACCCGCACTTGTGCAAATAAGCGGCGTGGACGAGCACATGTGTTCTTTATCCATCGTATTCGGTTGAGTGTACACACCGACTCGTTATTCCGGGGTACACCATCTGTACGAAAATCGGAAACGCATTTTCTCGGTCAGAATAGTGTGATGGTGGTAAATGGAAAACGCGATCGTAAATTAGTTTTAAAATCGTTTTCGATTGTTGAATTTAGAAAATTAAAACATTTCCCTACCCCCCACGAAAAGCGTGCGTCGGTTTTCCATGTAAGAATGTTAAAATTTCCCGCTGCACGTTTTATAGTTCGGGCACAGGCTGCGTAATCGATAATTGCCGTTTACATGTTTGTACTTCATATAATTTTAACAATGAAAATTCAAAATTGACGCTCGCGTGTAAGAAAATTAAACGGTCTGGGAACATATGGCGCGTTGTTATGATTTTCCAGACTTGAAGAGAAACAACTTGACATTTCTCGTTTTGGTATTCGTAATGGTTAGCAACAATTACTTTATGACATCATGATAAAATAATGACTCTTTGTTAATGTTAGATTCGCTTTACGCGCCACCTGCACCTGTTTTATTAATAGCGCTACTACAGATAATCCAAACTAAATGAAACTGAAAGCTTGAAGCGATGCAAATTTCCCACCATTGTTCAGGATTTGCTGGAGCTTTTCCATTTTTCGAGAAATTACGTTTTTTTAGAATAAATTGTTGATTGAAGTGTTTGTTGATCTCTTTGAGGGGTTTATCCAGTATCCATTACAGGAAAATTGACTGTATTTCGTAATTACAATGGAAAACTGGGATACCTATAGTAAGTTGGTACATGGTAGTCCAATGGTATGGAAGTATGATTTAAGGCTGTGGTCGTCGTGAATGTGAATATGACTTACATTACAGTATGAGTTACCTACATCATAGAGTAAATAATATACCTACATCAATATTTGGGAAACTGGGTGTTAGAAGAGTAACAATTCCAAAAAACCCTAAGTACTGCATCTCGTTGAAAAAGGGGTAGTGAGGGGGATTTGTGTAATGTCTACTTATACATATACCATTTTGAGCATTTCACCACCAATACGTTTTCCACAATCAAAACGTAAAATACGTATATTAATGTTGTATTTATCCTGATTTTTTAAAGATTAATTCACAACCAGACCACCCAAATTTGATTTTGTGGGTATTTTGTGGGTATTTGGTAACTAAGTAAAATCGACGATTTAAGAATATTTAAGACATGTATTATGGAAGTTAGTCGATCGATGGATGTACAATAAAAGCAGTTCGGTAAGGAATGAAACCCCAAATTACGGGTCATGTGGCCGTCGTCCCATTTAAAAATTTTTGGAAGACCGGTTTTTGAATTTTTGGCAAAATCACATTATATTTTACCGGGTTTCGTTGGCTGATATAACCCTCATCATCAGTTACAATTTTTGGCATTTTATGATGAAAACTAAGGCACTTGACATGGGGAGAGTATACACGCATAGAATCAATTTCACGCGCAGTACTAAAGAATTCAACCCTTAGGATTAATATATTGGTCTTCAACATTTTAAGAATACGAACAAAACAGAATTTTACAAGCAATTTTACGAATGTCATGGAATTAAAAAATTTAAAGAATATGAAGAACAGGGAAAATTCGAAGAATCGGATGGGTGTTAAAAATCTGAAGAATTTCAAAAGTCGAAAGAATTTGGAGCAAATAACATATTTTAACGAACTTATAAGAATCTGCAGTATCAAACAATCCGAAGCATTCGAAGAACCAAACGAGAATAATCAAAAGAACTCGACAAAACGAATGACCCAAAGAAATGGAAAAGTCCGAGGAATCCGTAGTAAATGATGAATTGAAATAGTCGTAGAATAAAAAAAAAGGAGGAATTCGACAAAGGGAGGACCTTAAGGATCTAAAGAATTCGAATAATGCGAAAAACCGGAAAATTTCAAAATCTGAAGAATCTTATGGACCTGATCATGAATTTGGCTAATATCAAAAACTTACAGAAGAACCTTCCGGATCTGAACAATTTGAAGGATCTGAGAGATCGAAAGAAGAGAAATCTGGTGGATCTGAAACACTTCAAGGATCTCAACCATGTAAAGAAAACTTCATCGTGTAAACACTATCAATCAAAGCAACAAAAATAGATTTGATGCACTACAGCAGTTACAATCCTCGTAGTTGATGGCTTGTGACCCTGTAGATAAACTCATTTAAAGAAACAAAAGTATCTGGTGCACCACATGCACTGTTGCAACCCAGGCAATTCACGCCACGTCAGAGCGAATTTTCTTTAAAAAATTAAAGCTCTAAAATGTGTAGGGGGTATACTTTTATATGCAATTGAAAGACCCTGTAAACAAAACCATCCAGCATTTGCTTAAAAATTTGTAACTTCAGAATGAGGAGGAGGTACACCTTTATATGCAGATGAAGAGCGCCATAGGGAGCATGTAAAATCAATTCAAGAAATGAATATATTTTCACGGGGTGCGATCACAAAACCGAGATTTTTATATATTAGAAGCATCAGAGGGATCTAAAAATCTTGTTAGGTCTACTTACAAATTTGAATATGTACCTACATTCTGACAACTAGTGCGTACATTGGTGCATTTTACGGAGTGTATTGGCAGTATGAAAGCATTAAAAAAAGGTCCGATCGAACTGAAAAATGGTAATACAACTGAAGAATTGGAAGAACCTGAAACATCCAAAGGAATGTAAAAATCACAAGAATATGTGGGCTCTAAAAAACTAAAAAATGAAAAATTCGAATCATCTAAAACTGATTTTAAAGAATGTGAACAACAGAACGAATTTGAGAAATCTAAACAACTGAAGAATCCAAAGAATATAATGAAGATGAAACTGATCAGAAGAATCGGAAGCATTCGAAGGGTTCGAAGAATTTAAAGAAAGTATCGAATCTTATATCTAACAATGAGGGAAAACTAAAGAATCAAATTCATGCGAAGAAATTACGAAAATTCGAACAACCTGCGGAATGTAAAGAATTGAAAAACAATTTCAATCTTATATATGAGAGGGAGAAATTAAAGATTTTAAACGGATCCCAAGAAACGAAAGAATTCAAATAGAGGATCTGAGAGGGTCAGTAAAATTATTTATCGAATCTTCCCAAGAAGCGTCCCAAGAATATAAATAAACTGATCGCAATAATCAAAGGGACGAATCTGAAGAAAAGGAAAAAATCGAAAAAACGTCAGAATACGAGGAAACTGACAAATTATTTATTTATCAATGAGGGGGCCAAGTGGAGTGGATTCTCGCCTGTGCCTGAACTTTACCCCTTTTAGTTGCCTTTAGTTTCTAGTATACAGGGTGACAATCTGAAAACTTACCACCCCCCATATCTTAGTAAATAAACGAGATATTAAAAAAAATCAAAATCCGTTTCGGTAATTCGGAGGGGGAATCACAATGACATAGTTGGCGACGCACCCCCTCCAACCCCCTGCGCCCCAGCCACCCCAACTTTTAAATCTTAAATAGTGACCCCCATGTGTGATACGTCGTTGGAAAGCTCTGAAAAAATGCTTTCCAACCATACCAAATAGCATTACATTTAGGTTAGTAATTATCGTGCAAATAAAAAAATAAACTAATATGATACATTTGAAATCTGTCGTATTTAAAACGCAACCGGCGAACATTAGACGAACTAAGACAGAGAATAATTCAAGAATGTCGAAATATTGCAAAACCAACATTTGAAAAGGTTCGACAAGAGTTTGAGAATAGATTATAACTGGCGATCAAAAATGAGTTGCTGTCGAGTCGGCTTTGGAAATTCAAGTTAAATACGATTTTCCATGTTTATTTTTTGATTTGCACGATAATTACTAACCTAAATGTAATGCTATTTGGTATGGTTGGAAAGCATTTTTCAGAGCTTTCCAACGACGTATCACACATGGGGGGTCACTATTTAAGATTTAAAAGTTGGGGTGGCTAGGGCGCAGGGGGTGTGAGGGGGTGCGTCGCCACTATGTCATTGTGATTCCCCTTCCGAGTTACCGAAACGGATTTTGATTTTTTTAAATATCTCGTTTATTTACTAAGATATGGGGGGTGGTAAGTTTTCAAATTGTCACCCTGTATATATTTTCGGTTTCGGTTTAGGCTATAAGTTGTGAGTGGAACAAAAGAAATCAGGAAAAACTACCTACAATTATCCGAGCAATTATCATTGTCTATAGCCTTCGTGCTTAAAATTGTCTACATTAATGTCATTCTTGACACGTAAATTCCTTCAGCATACTACGTGCATGAAATTGTCTGCTGACCCCATTCGTGCGTCTAATGCGGTCATATTTCACTTATTCTTTTGTTCCATCTATTAGCATTTCAACATTGCAGGAATGGCCAATTCTCCCAATGGCACGTAAGAAGAGGGTGGTGAATTTTACGCTTTATGGTGGGAATAGACAATATGCCATTTTCTTCCTTTTTCCATTTGAAATTTGACCGTCGAGGATTGTTTGGTTTTTCTATATGCTAGATCGTAATTAATTAAGTTTAAGGAATGAATTTCTAGAACATTGATCTGGCGATTTGATTTTTTATTACGTCTTACGAAACCTGTGCATAAGCTTCCACCAGAAGACAAAATGATGGTTAACTTTATAAAGAAGTATAAATTGTGCACAACTCCTGTGCAGATAAAGCGCATTTTTTAAACCGAAATAGTTTAGTAAATAAGGTTATAAGGTAGTAGCATACTATATGCGAGTATATTTCGATTTTACTTTCTTGGTAGATGATTAATATCGGGAGGATCTTTTACACATAAACATTTAAAGGCCAACTGGCAAAATTTACGCTATATATAATGCAAGAAAATCAAGCCCTTAGAAAACTTCTCCTAAATATTGCATTTTCCCTTTGTAGCCTACTTTTTTCCAATATTTTTGAGATATTCACAATGAAGTTTTCACATTGCCAGTAGATCCAGGCGATAGCCGAAAGTACCAGATCGACTATATTCTAATCAAGCAAAGATTTAGAAACCAAATACAAGACTGTAGAGCTTTTACAGGGCCAGATATCGACACTGACCATAATTTAGTGCTAGGTATATGTGATCTCAAATTCAAAACACTGAAAAAGAAAACTAGTCACAAATAGGATTTAGGGAAGTTAAAAAATGCGGATGTAAGAGTGGCCTACACACAGGAATAGAGGATATAGCGCAGTGGTTCCTAAACTGCTTTTCATGGCGCTCCTTTCGGAAGTGTTATGAAAGGGAAAATTCGATACGGCATTCAAAACAATTAAGCAGTTTTTTGGAAAAAGTAGGACAAATGCAATGGCTTAAAAGATGATGATGGTTCAGTTTTGTATGAAGATATATATGGCAAAAAATGGAACCAGTATATAGGAATTCGGTTTAGCGAAGGAAGAGCTGGAATGAGAATGGAACGTGGAGGAAATGGGTGATTGCATTTTACGAATTTGATCTGGTGATAAACAGAAGCCCTGGGATGACAGCTGCGTGGGTGATTAACCGAACAGGACCGTCTCCAGAACCAGGGATTTCACCATACGAACTTTGGTATAAGAAGAAGCCCGCGATCAGTCAGCTTAAAGTAATTGGTAGCTATCCATCTTATAACGACTCAAAACGGGGTGAAATTGACTAAGTGGAAATTATAAAAGCACTAAACCTTCCCCATACTTCATTTAATTATTTAGATTTTAAAATTCAGACATTATGTGACAGCACAGCGACTATAGTTTCGACCCTGAGGTCATTATCAGCTGAAAAATTTATATAATTTAAATAATTGAACAAATGACAAAACCTTAATGACCTACCTTCAGTTTGAACTTTTATATGTTCCTTCAAACTGAAGGTAGCGTCACTTAAGTTTTAGTCATTGTTTCAATTATTTAAATTATATAAATTTTCAGCTTGATAATGACCTCAGGGTCGAAACTATAGTCGCTGTGGCTGTCACATAATGTCCCTGAATTTAAAATCTGAAACAATTAAATGAAGTATGGGGAAGGTTTAGTGCTTTTATAATTTCCACTTAGTCAGCTTAAAGTACTCGGTACTAAATGCTTTATACACGTACGAAAGTAGAAGAGGGGGAAGTTTGACAAGAAAGCTAGTCGAGGTTATCTCGTTGGGCATTGTGGGGATAAGGACGTTATTTTTTTATCTACGATTGAAAATTGTACAGTTGGATGATAGTTCAATTTTTATTTCCCAGGAAGCCTGCACTCGTAAAATTCATGACCAGTTTAGAATGTGTCGAGTGATAATCTAGCTTTACCGCTTATTGAAAAAGCTGGTTGCGAAGATCTCGATCGACCAGAGTCCCATACCGGAAGCTATTGGTACGATTCTATTCCTAGCTGTAGCTTCAAGACTGGACATTTACTTTGCCGTCGGATTTCTTTCAAGAAAGATGGATTTTCATACCTACGTAAAGGAATGGGCAATTGTGAAACGACGATTGAAGTACATACATAAAAGGGGCCCAGAACTATCGAATTTTGTACAACCATCGGGATCTCGAAGCATTATGTGATGCTGGGGCCGAGAAACAAGGAAATCAATGACTGGAATATTGCAAAAATGCGTATCTACGTCTACAACACAATCAGTGGCTGTTGCGGCAAGTTTCGCTATAGAGGAAGTTATCTGGATTACAAGGATTCTCGATGAAATGGACTGCAAATGTACTCCTGTGTTGAAAGTGGATAATGAAAGCGCCATTAATATAATGAAGAATCCTGTTTCCCACAGGCGACAAGGCATATTGATATCCAATTAGAGTTGCGTTCTGCTGATGATCTGCTCACCAAACCTCTCACTACACTGCGCTTCGGGAGCCTTCTTAGCATCATGGGAGTAAGTGAAGTGAAAAATCCAATAAGCAGCCCTTACTGATTTTGGATGTGCTGATATGAGAGTCATAGAAAATCAATAACAGATATTGAAAACTGTCATGTTGCCTTTTGCCATATTAAATTACATTTCTTTTTATCATTAGTTACAAGTGTGTACCACTTAATTTGTGCAAGACTTCTTTAGAGCTCATCAAAACGCATAGACTTTTCATTTCGTAGTATTTAAAGTGTACTCCGCTTCATCTAGACTTTCATTTCGATATGAAGATTGGGTCACGAGTCAACGCACGTGACGCAAGTCGAGTCTAGTAGACCGAGAGATAACAACTTGTGCGATGATTAGTAGGTACCTAGACGTGCGTATTAACGCAACTATCTCATAGGTTTGTTGAGTGGTCCAACCTATTTTTTTTAATTTTTTAATTTTTGATAACACAATAACAAAAGTTTATTAAGAAACGTCTGTCATTCATACATTTCATTAATACATTTGATAATTCATATTGACAGACTCTGCCAATTAAAATTTTTTAGCAATTTTTGAAACATTAGATAATATATGGTACCAAGCGACTAGACAATGAAAAACGTCTGTCCATGTGCTATTAATACAATGTGCAATTAATGGCACACGTTTATTAATAAACTTTTGGTTTTACTTTCAAAAATTTGGAAACTTAGATAATAATTCATTAGACAGCTGAACAAACGTATTAAGTTTATACGCTAGTTCTAACCTACGTAAAGAGAAAATTGCGGTGAAAGACGTTTAGTAACCATCGCACAAAATCTGTTGTTATCTCTCGGTCTATAGTGAGTCAAAAGTTTATTCGCTGACCCAGAAGCCCGCTAGAACCTGGAGACACACATGATTCGATAATTTGGTTAACACATGAACCAATTCCGTCCCTGGAAAACATGCAATGGAAAATGTTATAAAATCAATCACAAGGAACTTTCTACGTATTAAAAAATCTTATGGACAATGGAGTAAATACGACCATAAAGATCATAAGAGGTTGCAATAAGCGATAACAATTTGTCAAATTTAGTTAAAAGTATTTTACATAAAAACCGCTGTACCATGACGAAATTTCGAATAAAATAGGGGAACGTAATTAATTACTTCACTTACTGAAACTGCAAAAGAATTCGTATAATAAAAATCGACAGGTGAACCGAAATTTTCATCCTGAAAAATGTAAAACTTATTTCCATTCAAATGTCAACAATGCATGAATGAATATAGGGGAGATATCGAACATTTAAACAAAAATGTCAACAGTTTCTATGAGACATAAATTTTCGTCATATGTAAAGGTAGAAAAATCTTTTGATATATGATCCTTTTTGCGTGTAACACAAATTCAAAAAAGCATAAGAACCGCAGTTCGTAATCCATCAAAGACAAATGAAGATATTACAAATGTAAAGCTCTTTGGGCAATTTAGTTCAAAGGTACACTACAGGTCTTTCTAGTCCAATAGGGTGGTATAGCACAGAGGTCGTAGATTGTGGGTTTAGCGGTAAGGGGTGAACACCTGGCGGGATTACATACACCTGCGCACCCACTGTATATGATAGCTATCAAATTATACTTCCGTTATATCATTTTCAGATAATCTTTTTTTTAAGCGTTACTTATTGATTTTTATTTTGATAATGGTAAGAATATTGTTACGAATTAGGAAACGCGAACTATTTCACATAGAAAAAGAAAAATTAGTAGTTCTGTTTTCAATAATTTATTAAGTAGAAAGTTGCGGCATGGAAAAACTTTTAATGCCTTCTTATTGACATGTGCCTGTCGATGCTAATGATATTTTCCAAGTAAAAACCACACCATACAATGTCATATAAATAATAAATGTTTATGAGTATGGATAAGCGCACACCACACATGACTTTTTCACACAACAGTAGAGAGAAAAATTGAAACTTCGGCCACAAATTACTAATTTACATCAAACACCAACTTACCTTTTTCATTAGTGACAATAATTACGAGGCCTCTTTCGAGAATTGCACGATAACCCTTTGACGAAAAAAAAAAGTTAATATCACATATTACGATTTACAAAAACTATAGCGAAAAACTTAACGTATGATCACAATTGTTGACTACATAAATAATATAATAGGTAATGGTTTTGTTAATAATTGTTGGGGGGGTTCTTTCTTAAAATTTCGTTATGATAGTTTCTGTGAGCGTGATTTTCTCTTGGAATGTTTCGTGAAACGCGTTACCCCAACGTTGTAGAAAGACTGCGCGCTTTCAGTTCTCTCGTTTAAAGCTCACGCACGCCTAAAGAGCCAGCGTGATGTTTTCAAAGTGCGTTCGGTTTTACCTTTTAAACATAAAATTTTTGCCATGCGCTATGTGATAATCATTGTTCTAAAGGTAAGAGTGGTTATTACAATTACTGCGCGAAATTAAAAATGAATGTCGGGCTTCCAGGTTTTAACAAAGTTACAAAAAAGGGCGCGATAAAAAGTTTATATTTTGTCTCGGATTTTTCAAAACTGATCGAATGCCGTTATGGAAAAGGATTATGGACAACAAATATGCATATTACTGTATAAACTGATATGATCTAAGCTAAGGTATAAATCGTTAGAACTGGACTACTAGGTACAAATTGACTTATGATTTGGAATTGTGCTAAAAGAGGTCACCATTCAGAACAGTATGGATTTTCATGGATTTCCTTTGTGCAAAAATATTGATCAACGCATTTCAGCCATCGATTAAAAATTGTTTCTAGAGACGTCATTTTTCTAGAAAGAACAAGATAGTTAAAAACGCTTCATTGGTTTATTGTTTAATGCGGTGCTCAGAATGAGATTTAGATGAAATTATTTATACCTTAACCTATAGTGACTATTTTCCTTTTAATTCTACAAAAACAAGCAAAGTCATTCTCAAGGAAAGTTTAATTAGAAAGTTGAGAGGAACAATGAATTTTAATTGTTATTTTAATTATTATTTCATGGGAATTCTGGGAAATCCGAAGAAAAACTTTAGCGAAGCTTAAGAGGAAGGAGAAGGGAAATTCAGAACATCTGATTGGGAGTGGGAATTTAGGAGAACTTGAGAAAGGATTTGAAAGGAACTTACTTAGAGAGAATATTTGAGGGGAAGTTATAGGAAGCATTGGAAGGGAACTGGAGGAACTTTACCGAAACTTGGTAGGACATTGGAAGGAACAGGATACGAACTTTAAGGGAACGAGAGATTAAGAAGAAACTTGGTTGGTAACTTAAGAAAAGATTCTAAGATTGCGATCCTTGCAGTTTTGTACCCTGGCCCAATGAAATTCTCAGATATATTATTATATACAGTGCGTTCGAAATAAGAGGGCCACCTTAATATATCTGTTATTTGACACGAAGAAATTCGTCAAATGTAATTTTATATATGACACTACGATCTATCCGATCACATATTAAAACTTCCGATACCACTTTCGGTTTAACCGAAAACTCATGCAACTTTTGTTTTCAAAATGCAATGCCTATGTTTTTTAAGATAATTGAAAATAGCAACCAATTTGCTGTACATCATAAAATATGCATATGGTTGATATAAAAAAAAATTGAGAAATTCATGATTTAATATTTAGAACACTTGGGAAATCCAGCCGACCGTGTGCTGTTAGGATGCGCGGTGTTTGTCCTGACAGCAAACGGCAGGCTGGATTTCATGTTTTCTAAATATTAAATCGTTGCTCTATTTTTTTTGTTGTCGCACAGCAAATTTTTCAAATATCTTAATAAAAACATACCGTATTTTGACAGTTTTAGAGGGTACAGCGGGTTCACAAATTATAGGAAGAATGCTTTCAATTCAAGATATGTTTGTTAATTAAGGAGCATTCTTCAGAATAGACATGAATTTAGGAGAACCACTGACTGTGCAGCCATTTTAAAATACCAAACCGAACGCACATTTTTTCAAGTATAATGTTCCAAAAGACGACCTATATCATAATTTCATACATGACCCGCAGAGTGGTAAAGTACAACATTTTATTAATTATGCACACATTAAAATATAAAGAATAAGTATTTTAAAGACGATTATTTTATATGAACACCGTAACATATCATTTCCTGACAATGACAATTGTCATTTTATTTTTACTACCTAGTTATTTTAATAATGCCCCTATAAATCAACTGTTTTTGCTAACTATAGTCAGCTTGGGGTAAAAACTGACTTATTTTGAATCAATGTGACTGCACCAAAAGCTCAAAATTCCTTGTACGTTAATGATGACCACACTTGTTCTTAAATGTTGCGTAATTTTATATTTTATAATTATATTATTTATACGACAATTGACGTATACAATGATGCACTGTTTATTTCTACTCAATAGTTACCCCAATATAAGAGACAATTGATTTATAGCCGCTTTATTAAAATTAGGTAGTTAAAATATAATGACAATTGTTGGTTATATCTTTGAAACGGTCGAGAATATAAACATACAGTTTATTAGCGTTATTGTCTTCCATTAACATCTACTTTAATTTTTCAAAATATTGGCTCTTCCTCCTGGGACACTCTGTATATTGCAGGGTATATTGTGATGGCCCATCAAACATATTTTGCTATACATTGACCAAAAGAGATTTTTGATCATTTTTTACCACAAACAAGTTTTAGTAAACATAGCGACAATTTCTTTGTAAGTGTGGTATATCTTGGACTAACGTAAAAAGCATCTTACGAATTCCTTGGGATCCCCATAGGATAATTTTTTGAAATCTCGCACCCAAAATCCTTGGCAATCATTTTTAACTCTCTTCCTATAAATCTTCCTGGAAAATATCATACCCTCATCGAAATGTTCTTTAGTACCTTACAAATTTCATTTTGAAATATTATTTAAAGTTGGCTTATAAATATTCTCTTGCAAAGGATTTTCTCGAAAGTGTCGCTTGTAATGTAGGAATTTTGATAGAAACCTGTTTTGCAAACTTTTTAAGAACTCGAACTTGATATACAGTGTGTCCTCCGAACTTCTGGGGATCCGCCCTCCTCGCTTGGAAACTAATGTGTGACATAATTTTAGTTTATACAAATCAAGGGTGCCTTTGAAATTTTCAAAAAACCTTTGTTGCACCCCAGT
Source organism: Photinus pyralis (assembly GCF_008802855.1). NCBI lineage: Eukaryota > Metazoa > Arthropoda > Insecta > Coleoptera > Lampyridae > Photinus > Photinus pyralis. The sequence continues at coordinate 44,999,697 of NW_022170249.1, forward strand.
AAAGTGATCTTTGGGGACGAGATACTCGCAAATGTTATTAAGAAAAGTTGTTCAGGATGTGTTTTAATTCAGAGCAAGTTGATATTGAAGTCCTCAATTTACCTAGGTACAGAAATTATAAATATTTTAAATTATATATCGAAGAGTTATCGGCAAGGTTATCGGCTTTGCTGCCCGGTAATTACAATGTTTTTTAAACAGTTTTTTTAGTAACATTTGTTTGGATTTCCTAAAAAAATCCAGGTAAAAAATACAAACAAAAAAGTCAAAAAGGACCTAGGACTTTGAAATTTCTCTGAACTTTTCTTAACGTTGCTCAAAATTATAAATTTTAAAATTTGTTGTCTTACTAGACACTAGTAAACATTATTTGAAATGAGAGTCATGAAATTTTATTTTTTTACAAAATACTAAATATAGTTATCCTAGTCTTGTTGTCCTAATGGGACGTTTAATTTTGATTATCTCGATTAATTCCAAGCCGTCCAATCTAATTTCTGCATAGCATTTCCTTAAAACTTGACTTCCAATTCCCAAAACTTCCCCTAGCATTTCTTTGAAGTTCATTAGAATCTTCTCATATTTCATCAGCGTTTTGTCACGAATTTCTCTATTCCCAAACTGTCTTCATATTTTTACAGAATTTTCTTTAATTTTCAGTTTCTTGTATTAACTTCTCCTAATTGCTATGCGAGTAACAGCACTTAAAACTGACGTTGTATTTCCCAGTTTGCTTTTCATTTCCTCAGAATTTGCTTGCATTTCCGCAGAATTTCATCTTATTTTTCTCCAGAATTCCTTCGTGACACATACTTTATTCTTGCTCCTTCAAATCGGATTCCCTGGACTTCCTCAAAGCTTCCTGTATTAACTTAACATTTCCCAATTCCTAACCAAATAATCAACTCCGTTTTTTAATGCTTAATTGCTATTTTCCGAACCCACTTCCTTCATGCTTCCTCAGAATCTCTACTTCAAAACTTCTTGTATTGGCTTCCCCTAATTTGTATGCGAGTAACAGTATTCACTTAAAACTTACGTTGTATTTCCCAGTTTGCTTTTCATTTCCACAGAATTTCATCTTATTTTTCTCCAGAATTCCTTTATGACACAATTTATTCTTGCTTCTTGCATTACTTTAACAATTCTCAATTCGTAACCAAATAATCCACTGCGTTTTTTAATTCTTAATTGCTATTTTCCAAACCCACTTCCATAATGATTCCTTAGAATCTCTACTTCTCCCAAAACTTCTTGTATTGGTTTCAGCGTCTCCAATTTATTGATATATGTATATCCTTTAGATTTTAATTTCCAAAAGTTTCTTTTTTATTTGCATAGAATCTCCTTTTATTTCAGTAAAAATTGTCTTATATCGCTTAGAATTTACTACTAGATGCCAATGTCTATCATTTTCCTGAGATTATCTTAAGATTTCCTCTCTAGATCACCAGAACTTGCTAAGTAAGAATTTTCTGAAAGTTTTTCGAGTATCCTTTCACTTCCTCTTAATCCTCCTTTTTGTATTGACTTAAATTTCCTGAAATTCTATACAATATTAGCTTTCCGGAAAATTATCCTCTGTTTTTTCTGAGATTTCCCGTATTCCTTAGAATGGCTGTTTGAATAAATTAATTAGTCAGATTAGATCGTAATTTGTATGTAGTTCTAGCTGTACTTTAAGTACAGCATCCGAATGTCATGTAGTCATTGGAATGCTTGCATACTGTATGGTGCCTGGCCAAACAAATAAATAAATACCTAACAAATAAATAAAGTTTTCTCTTACTTCCACAAAATTACTCCGGTTTTTTTTTAGTAAATTGTTCTCGACCTCAAAATCCCATTATATCCCTCAAAATGATTTTATACCTACGTGTCACATTTAATTCACACAACGTTCCTTATGTGACGTAAACCGTTGCACCATACCTGGGTTAATTTTCCTACATTTTCACGTGGTTCCCTTCGTATTTTCTTAAAATTATCATTTCGTCAAAGATTCTTATAATCCCCTAGAATTTCAGAGTTTGCATTCACCTTAATTTCCACAATAGGTAATTATGATGCGAATTGAATATAAAAATGTTCTAAAAATGTTGCTTTCATGCTTTACAAAAGTTCCTACTTTATTTCTTGAGAATTTCCTTAACCTTTTACATTCGAATTTCTAGAGAAATTTTTCATTTTCCAAAACTTTGCTCACATTTCCTTGGGGCCTTCCGCATTTTCTCATTAATTTTGTTAACCAGCTTCATATAAATAGATAGACAATAAACAGTATCATAATTCAATTCAGTAAACATAAACGCAAATTTCAGGTCGTATGCTCGGATACGTCCGAGTCTTGTTGACCCATACAATTACGAATTCCTCCGTAGTCCGTAGTGTTATTTTTCAGAAAAAAGATCGAGAAATTTATCTATGTAATTAGCTACAAATCAAGTGGTAGAAGCAAATAACTTTAAATAAATCTAGGTGGTAATACGGAGACTGAGCTGGGAAAATTATCTGCCATATATTCGAGCAATAAATGAGTTATACAAATACAACTCTACTATAAATGTGACGTCACAAACACGTGCTCAAGAGGCGATTTTTCACCTGTCATACCCAGTGCTCAAGAGTACCTCTTCAGTACCCCGAATAAGGAACCTAGCAGCAAAAACTAATACCTTTTACTTAACATACGCTACGCGGTCGCATAATGGAGAGCGTTTTAAGAAATTGTCGCTGCGAGTTGCGTGTTTACCTACTTCCTTTCGCATGCGGTTAAATGTAAATTTTTTTTGTCCGTTAAATTTTCTTTTAATATTCGCCATACGAAAAGAAAATTAAAATTGAAAGTTATAAAATGCGAAGTACAGGGAAAGCGTAAGAGTAGGAGAGGGTGCGTTTGAAGCTTTTAAGGCATCGGCCGCCATATTGGAAAACAAATTGCACGCTTTGCGTCTGACAGCACCTAGATGTCTCAAAGAGCGGACTCACAAAGCGCTCCTGCTTCTGACAACTTCAACAACTTTGAGCTTCGTTTGTTCAGTACAGAAAAACAACTGTTCGCCGGATTATGCTGTAGATTGAAAATCTAAAACGTTCTGTGTGTGTAAGTATATATATATTGAATTTATTCTACTTTATCAAGTTTTCACTCTATTTTCTTGTATTAGTCATGAACAGGTGGTATGCTTTCAACACATCTACCAAGAAATTAATATAAACTTGATAGAAGCGAACGGCCTTTAAAATGAAAACTGAAGCTATTACTTACGTTTACATGCACCTTGATGAAATAAAGTAATTAACAAGTTTCGTAAATGTAATTACAAAATGTATCGGGAAGTGTCCAATTTTCGTTTAAATTGCTTTTCAGCAACCAGGTTTTATCAATCTGTCATTAATTAATAACCTAATTTGCGAAATATTCGGATATTATTCTGATCGCGTGAACTGCACATGCACTGAATGTAATTAAAGTTGTATATTCGTTTTCGAAGTTAGGAATGCAGTATTCGAAATTAGGTAGGTATTTATTCAGCGAAATCAATGCTGAGTTTATTACAATTCCTCCTATTTTTACCTACGCCATATTTCGGCCTTGCATATTACCAACATTGTAGAGCTCTCTAGAGATATCCTTGTAAAATACAGTTAAATTGATTGATAAATCAGCGTTCTGTGGCTGAGTATATGCAATGAATGCTATTACACGGTTAATTCTCAAAATAAAGTTCAAAGTATGACCTAAATAGAAAACGTTCCCTACCTCTTATTCTACAAGCAATAACTTCCTACAAATAGTTCTATGGAAATCCAAGGAATATTTAAAAAAAGGTTTCTAAATATATTTTAGTAGTGCCAAATACCAATGAATTTTTTAATGAGGAGAGGTTTTTTTATAGGAGGACTGCTATGTATGAATCCAGTGTTTCACGTTGTACGTTTCAGCAAACATGAGAATTTTGAAATATTTTTTTCGTGGTGTTAAACGAACTTTTTTGTATGTTAGGGTTACCTGAGATGTAAAGGAATGCCAATGTTTCGTGGTACCATATGTATATACACCTTATTATAAATATGTGGTACCATTGAATTTATAAACTATGTGGTACTAAAGGACACCTACATAAATCTTAAAGTTTTCAACGCATTTACGCATATGAGAATTTGAAACCTTTTCATGGATGTTAAACGGATTTTTTTTGTAAGTTAGGGCAATTTCATCTCTGGGAATGAAGGTCAATTTCGTAGTACAATAGATATCTAACCTTTCCATTTGAGTTTTTAATCCACCTTACGCAGGTTTGGTCAGCATTTCTTTAAACTTCAATTGGGGTTTGATTATAATCCTAATTGCGAATCGACAACCAACGCATTTTTGATCGCCCTTAGAAATTCGCCCCCGGAAGATTCGCCCTCGGAACATCCGTCCTCGTTACATTCGTCCTAGTAAGATTCGTTCCAGAAGCTTCGTCCCCAGAAGATTCTCCCTCGAAAATTGCGCAAGTGTTTACCTATCCAATTTAGGTGTATTCGATCGAATCGCCAGTTAAGCGCCATTGGAATTGAACAACCGGTGTTTAAATTAATTACAGTAGTATACTTATGGAAAAAATAATTCTATTTATTTTACCAAACCACTCAATGTCACTTCCAATTAGTGATAAATTAGGCATACCTACTGCGGCAGGAGTGTCGAAATTAAACTAATTGTATAAAAACAGCCAAACAGGCAACGAATTAACTTGCTTCAATTGTGAGTTAGCTTTTTTAGAAAGAAATTTAATTTTAGGACGATGCAAATTCATCTTTCCGAATTCAGGAAAGTAATTAAATCTCGATTCGTAAACAATAATTACTGTTATTGTGTTTAAATAGTCTCGTTAGTTGCCATTATCAAGTTCGAGGAGTAACTGCACGTTATTTATCTCGCAGCGAACGGCACTAACTTTTCAATATTTTCCTCTACCACAGCAACACGTAAAAAGTCACAAAGTTACAAAAATCCTTTGATTCATCGCATTAGTTAATACCTTTTACAAGCGCAATTATTTTTTCCCTCTTTTTTCTTTTTTTCATACAACCAATCTCTTACGGTTCAAGTTGTTATTTATAGATAGCGAACCTAAATTGTATTTAAACGTCTTACATCGATCTATAGGTATGTTAAAAAAAACTTTAGCCGGTTCAAATTTTTTACTTTACCTACTTTATATTTCAACGAATAAGCAGTTTGTATGCAGAAAGCTCCTCGATTCGCGTATGATAGAAAATAGTTATTATTACAGCACATCATTTCACAATCAGGGCATACGAGATGGACAGAGGGTGGTGATTTATAAAAAAAAGTATTTATGCGTTTGAATGGAGCACATATTTGTACTTTATGCTTATAGTAGTGTAGCGTACATTGTTACGCATGGGGTGTCAATTTTAAAAATCGCGCAAAACCGTTTCGGGGGTATCGAGGGTTGTGTACGCACGGGAGACGCTGGCCGGTACGCCACTGGACAGGAGTGGCAGAGACGCTAGAATAAGTGAGGTTGTGTTCGAGCATGACCATGTATTGTTTGAGGAATTCTCGTGTATCTTTTTGAGTTATTAAAGTAGCATATTTATAACATTGGCGCAGTCGGTAGGATTGAAACATAACACAGTGCAATGGCTACCATCGGGATGGTCGAACCGTTCGATACGGAACACCCGGAAAATTGGAACGCCTACGCGGAAAGGGTTGACTTCTTCCTCGAGGCCAACGGGATCACCACCGATGGCGACAAAAGGGCTGCGTTCCTAAGCATTTGCGGTCCTACCACGATCGCTGGTGCAACCACAGCAAGTAAGGGAAACCCCACATACGGAGATCATGCAGAAACTGAAGGCACATTTTGCTCCGAAACCGTCAGAAATTGTGTGCCGGTTCAAGTTCCATCAGCGGCGCCAGCAACCCGGGGAGGGTATGGCGAAGTTTATAAACGCACTACGCAATCTGGGAGAGGGCTGCAATTTTGGCTCTGTGTTAAATGACATGATCCGCGACCGCATCGTGTGCGGAGTGGTCGAGGAATCCCTGCAACAGCGACTCTTGGCAAAGGAAACCCTTACCTTGGATGTGGCGCAAGCAACAGCTTTGGCATTCGAAGCAGCTGCAAGGAATGTGTCGGACCTGCGAGGAACTCCTGACGGCTTTCTAAAGAAAATAGATAATCGGAAGGAAATGACAAAGTTATGTTTTCGGTGTGACGAATCGCATTCATCGGAAACATGCAGGTTTAAAACAGCGGTGTGCCGTTTTTGTGGAAAGATGGGGCATATCGAGAGGGCATGTTTGAGGAAGAAACGGAACAGGGGTAGTAAGCGGTCCGAGCAGGTGAAAGCAGTGGCGTCTGACAACGATTCTGGTCGACAAAATGAGAGTGACAGTGAAGAGGGAACCGAGTATTCTATTCACAGAGTATCCCCAGGAGATCCTGGTAAGCTACAAGTTAAGTTGTTACTTAATAGTACTGCATGCTGTTTGGAAGTCGACAGTGGCGCGGCTTATACCGTCATTAGTGCCAGCTGTTTCAATTCATTACGAAGGAAGCCCAACTTAGAACGGAACACAATCATATTACGGGACTATCAGGGCAATATGATTGAGACACTGGGGACGGGGTACGTACGTGTCGAATACAAAAACGTGCACAAAACTCTTCCTGTGATCGTAATTAAGGGAACGCGCGTGGTGAATCTTTTGGGGCGAAACTGGTTTGAGCCATTGAACATTAATGTGTCTGGGATTAACCAAGTGCACAACGCGGTACTTAATAACGTGATTCAAACTGAACTAGAAAGCGAATTCGCGGAAGTGTTTGACGGGACTTTGGGCGTGTTCCGAGGCCCTCCAATTAGCCTCAATTTACCACGAGATGTCAATCCCATTGTGTGTAAGGTACGAAAGGTCCCATTCGCATTACGACCTCTGATTGAGGATGAGCTGGATCGCCTACAGCAGCAAGGAGTTATTGAACCTGTGACGCACCCCAGATGGGCCACGCCCATAGTTCCGGTGGTTAAGGCATCGAATGAGATCCGGTTGTGCGCCGATTATCGTATAACTGTGAACAAGGTGTTGCGACCAGAGACCTACCCCATTCCGAACGTGCAGGATATGCTGGCCAACCTAGCTGGAGGTCGTGTTTTCGCAAAACTTGATTTGACACAGGCATACCAACAGCTGACTGTCGATGACGAAGCCGCCGAGGCACAAACTATAATCACACATAAGGGGGCGTTCCGGGTGAAACGTTTGCAATTTGGGATTAGCAATGCACCACAAATCTTTCAGCAGCTAATAGATCAGAGGCTGCAAGGCATACCAGGGGTCATGCCCTATTTTGACGACATTCTGGTGGTTGCTAAGGATGAGGCACAGCTGTTAGGACGATTGCGGGAAGTTCTGACCAGATTTAGAGAAGACGGCCTTAAGCTGAAGAAGGCAAAATGTGTATTCAACGTACATGAAATCGAATTCCTGGGTCATAAGATTAGTTCCAGAGGACTAGAGCCAGCAGAGGAAAAAATTCAAGCGATCATTCGAGCACCGGCCCCAAGTAATGTTACGGAACTGCAAGCCTTCTTGGGATTGGTCAATTTCTATGGGCCATTCCTCGAATCGAAAGCAACAATAGCGGAGCCACTGCATAAGTTACTGCATAAAAATGTAACATTTAGATGGGGAAGAGACGAAGCACAGGCATTTGGGCGTGTTAAGTCGCTATTAACGAAAAAACCCATTTTATGCCATTACCATGAAGGTAGGAAACTAATCTTAACCGTAGATGCGAGTTCGTTTGGAGTAGGCATGGTTCTCAGTCAGCCGCAGGAAAACGGAAGGGAGGCGCCCATCGCATTCCATAGCCGTACGTTGTCAAAGCCGGAAAGAAACTTTGCCCAGGTGGATAAAGAAGCGTTAGCCATCATGGTGGGAGTTACGAAATTCCACAACTACATATTCGGACGGAAGGTTGAAATTCGAACAGACCATAAGCCCTTGCTGGGAATCCTGGGAGAGAATAAGCATTGCCCAAACGAAATATCGCCTCGCATGCTGCGCTGGAGGTACAATTTGAGCGCATACGATTACAATTTGGTCCATGTAGCGGGTAAGAAAATTCCACATGCTGATGCCTTGTGTAGGCTTCCGCTACCGACAACTCGAGAAGATGTTCCGAGATGCGCGGATGTCCTGATGTTTGAGTGTGTGGAAGAATCTCCAGTATCTGCCCAAGATGTAGCTAGACAAACTGCTAAGGATCCCGTCTTAGCTCGTGTAAGAGATTTTGCATTAAGTGGATGGCCCACATCGCTAAGGGACCTGCAATCTGATATTAAGCCATACTGGACGCGGCGGAATGATATCACGTCGTATAGGAATTGCCTGTTGACTGGAACCCGTGTCATTATTCCGCCGGGAGAGAGAAAAAGGATTCTGCAGGTGTTGCACGAGGCTCACCCAGGGATCATTCGCATGAAGGCGCTGGCAAGAAGTTATGTATGGTGGCCAGGAGTGGACTCGGACATCGAGGATTTTGTTGCCAAATGCGAAATATGCCAGCAACACAGACATATGCCACCCAAGGCTCCCATTCACCCTTGGGAGTTCGCAAGGGAACCATGGCAGCGCATTCACGTGGACCATGCCGGCCCAGTGAACGGGAACTATTTTCTCCTGGTTGTTGACTCGTACAGCAAGTGGTTAGAGATGAGACGAGTCCCTTCCCTTTCATCGACAACCACCATCCAAGTATTACGGGAGATATTTGCGACACATGGGCTGCCGGACGTCATAGTCAGCGATAACGGCACAGCATTCACGTCTGAAGAATTCAAGCTTTTCGCTAAGAAGAATGGATGCCGAGCAGTGAATGTGGCCCCGTATAAGCCATCATCAAATGGGCAGGCAGAGAGGATGGTGCAATTTGCGAAAGACTCGCTGAAGAAGATGGGCAAAGGGGACGTGGAGACCAGGATCTCTCGATTCTTATTGGCCCAACACGCGACGCCGTGCACAACAACAGGACAATCACCTGCCGAATTATTGATGGGCCGGAGGATCACCACTGCACTGGATCGCATTAAACCCAGCTTGACCACGGAGATGGATCAGAAAAGGGACCAGTTGTTAGGGACAGAAGTGCGAAGCTTCAAGGAAGGACAACATGTAGGTGTTCGTAGTTACGTGCCGGGAGACAAGTGGATTCCAGCCCAGGTTATGCAGAAAACAGGACCAGTGTCATACAAAGTACAGACTCCGGAGGGGAAGTTGTTGCATCGGCACAGCAACCAAATGGTTACACGTCCCATCGAACAAGAAGTCCCCGGGATAGAAACATCTTCAGAAACAGATGAAGACGAACAAGAAGCCATTCCGGAACGGGCAGAGCAACCTATGGCATCGCCAGAAGGTTCTCTTAGAGCGAAACTCCCATCACCAGAAGGAGGAACCACGCCACGTCCCAGCACACCACGGCCTGAGCGGAATCGCCGACCACCAAGGCACTTACAAGACTATGAGTGTGCGTACGTAAAGGGGGAGGAGTGTTGTGTACGCACGGGAGACGCTGGCCGGTACGCCACTGGACAGGAGTGGCAGAGACGCTAGAATAAGTGAGGTTGTGTTCGAGCATGACCATGTATTGTTTGAGGAATTCTCGTGTATCTTTTTGAGTTATTAAAGTAGCATATTTATAACAAGGGGGAACCAGAATGACGTTATGGGTGTCACTCATAACATGTTTCTGGTTCCTCTCGATGCCCCCGAAACGGTTTTGCGCGATTTTCTATATCTTCTTTAGTTTGGAAAATATGGCCGACTGCAAGTTTTAAAATTGACACTCCGTATAATAGTTTTTTTCTGAAAGATGAACATACCATTTTTAGAGTGTAATTCCATATGATTTTCGCTTAAAAAAACACATCAACTTGATTGGCGAGTGTTTTACTTTTCCATCTTTGAGGTACTTTTTTGTGTATTAGACATTAAATTTAAGAAATTTATTGCCAGGTAAAATTATTCGCTAATTATCGATAATTTTCCGCAGCAAATAAACGTCACATATACACACGTAGGTACATTTAGATAATAATTTTCAAAGATTTTTCAAAGTTTTGAAAAGAGGAACCGGTACCTCCGCATGATTTCTCTTTAGTATCATCTGCAGTTAGATAAAGGTGTTTGATCAAATTTTTGCAGGGTGCACAATACAGCGGTCAAGTTTTGTAACGGTTTATTTTCTTCATTACGAGTAAGTGTTCACGGTATATACATATATTTATTGAGTGATCCCCGTAACTTTTGGGGAAGCAATTTAATAGATGGCTCCATCTATTGTTGCAATTTAACAACGCAATTCTACCGCGCAGCTGCTGTGGACCATTATTAATTTTTCCTTTCTTTCTGTGGAGAACCATGTCCAGTTACACTTCATTAAAAACCAACAGCTGAGGCGTTATCCATATTGGATTCATTAATTTGGGGATTCCGGAAATATTATTAGTGAACGGATGCGCCCTTAACCTAGGATATAATTGCGTTTTTTCTTCTTTATCGTAAGTAGGTACGCCATTTGCATTTTCAGTTATTGAAGTGTACATTTTCTTTAGGTTTCGGCCGACATTTGTCATAGTACAATTTCCATCGACGATTTTTGCTTCATCTATAGTTTAGTTTATCAAGAAAGAGGGGTTACCTTTGATTTTCTTTTAGGGTTTTAATTGTAGGGTTCAAGTGTTACCGGTTTCCAGTAAAACCGGAAGTGAAACGATCATGATAATATTGTCTTTCGATAGATTAAAACCATGTCGTATGTTATACGGATAAGCGAATATGGGAATATCTCAGATATTCTGTGAATAAACTTTAAAAGAATATTCTCCATTTACCACTTGGGATACTGAACATAAACTTGAAAGTACGATAACCGTTTCTTCTCAATATTCGAGAATGCTCTTCCCTTGAATATCCATAATGTTATCCAGATAGAAATTTGATGCTCATTCGGGAGTGGGGCATTTTCTAATACCTAGCAAGTTAAACTCAGAACTTACTGTAATTTTGTATTTTATAATTAAAACAGATACTCAAACAGGTAGGTGTGCATAAACTCGTACATCTATAACGATTTAGGTGATGTTTGCTACTGCAAACCGTCCTCAATCTCTTCTTGTTTTCGGGCGGAATTTTGTTTAAACTTATTGCACTGCGTCGCGACTTCAAACAAAATATCCTTAGAATCAGTTGAATCAATGCCAACATTGACAATTTTGGCGCATTCTTGTATGTAAAAATCGAGTTGCTGATCTGTGGGATCGTTACTAGGAGTTGTAGATAAAAATTTGTTGGTAAACTGAGCCAGTCGCGTCAGCGAAGAGCTAAATGCTTCGTCCAAATCGAAAAGTTCCAAAGGCGGCGGCGGTAGTTCGCGAAACGATGGAGGGAAAACGGCAGCCTGCAAGGGAGGTAGAGGCGCTTCGAAATTTGGACTTATTAACTTCAGTGTCTGGTGCTTGACGTCTAATTTGTCGTATAATTTAACGGCTTGTGGCACTAAAAGGAGGAATTTAAAAAAAAGGAGTCTGTGGCTGTTGAGTTACCGAAATCTGTATTCATGGAGTACATTTTGTGGTCAAATAATTTAGAGTAATCCGTCGAGATTGCATGGCCAATTGCATCAGTTAAGCATAGTTTAGCTCTGTCAGCGATTTCAGTAATATCGGGTACAATATGATGATCCCATATCTGTGATTTCGCCTAAATTACTGTGAAGTCCTTGAGTTGGTGCCTCAGAAACCTACGTGATCGACAATGTATGTGACTCCCCCAAAATTTTAGGGATTTTGATGCAGAATAACTAGAGCAACCCTCGTTTTTTCAATAAGCACATTGATATTTCATGAATTGCTTTACAGTTTGAGTTAATCACGTAGGTTTTTATACCAGCAACCCTCGACTATATAGTTCTACTTACTTCCAGATCGTCATCGTGATCTGTAATAACAGAAACTTTATCAGTTGATGCTAAAAACTCAAAAAGATATTCGCGAAACTTTTCATTATGTTCTTGATCGATATATTTATCTGCAAACATGTGCCCAGATCCGATTGTAACTAAAGTGCCTCCTGTATTTCCATTGTAATACATTCCACAGAGAGGTCGATCTGCGGGAAAAGTAGTCGCGCCACTAGTGAAAACAATCACACTTGGTTTATTGACATTTAACGTGCACCCATGTGGAACAACTAAATTCAATTGCACTTTTTCTTTGGTTAACGCTTCCAAAATGTTACCATCCTCTATATAACACTCTTTTGGATGGAAATATTTGTAGTAATGAGTTCTGATCAAAGAATCTACAATGAAAACTCCTTATATGGGTGTATTGCAAATGTAGCAAAATACTTGCCCATATTTGGAACCATCCCGTAATGTTCGAGTATAATATTAACATTACTAATATCATCTTGATTGCTTTCATACAGTAAGACTAAGATTTTGCCACCCTGGTCTAGGTACTTCTTCATCGCTTCAATTTCGGACTCGGAAAAAGGATTTCGACAACCAGGCAAAATCAAAATACTACATTTCTGTAGGACAGCGTCATTGATTTCTTCTTTATTGCTGTAAGAAGTGCAAATCAATGCAAATGCTTAGAGAAAGTTGGCACATACACCACAAGCTTCCAGTTGATCTTTAATTTACGTTGAAGTATTTTAAAGTTGTCATTCAACTTAAATAACTCATTTTTGGTAGCGTTAAATATTATGGTGCTTTTATTATCAAAGTTTATCTATAATCAAGATGTAGAATGCTAATCTAATTGTTATTATTTGCCACATTACCTCAATTGGTGCCATTTTTGCTAGGATGTATTGATTAGTGTGTATAGGTGTTGCTAGGAAACGTAAATAAAACGCCACAATTTATGAAAACATGTATTAAGGTATAAAATTAAAATCTATTCTCTGTAACATATACACTACTTTAACAAATGTTCTTCAAGATGCAATTCTTGTCTGAGAACACCATCGAATATTGCTTCGGGAAGCACAACCGTAGCAGGTGGAGTTTGCTTTAAAAACTTTGTGTATTTTGATTTATTTTCTGCGTTTGCAACGACGATTAGGTTCTCTGTTGATTTTGTTGGTGCCTTTAATAAACATTTTCCTCCACAGGATTCAACAGCACCTATAAAAATTTTCCCACTGTTAATAGCTCCCTACTATACCAAATTAGTTTGGTTTTTTGAGACGTTTATATATCGGGCGATCAAAAATGAATGACTGTCGAGGCCCCTTTGGAAGTTCAAGTTAAGTTCGATTTCCCATGTAAACAAAAATTCCAAAGGTAACTTGACGGTCACTCATTTTTGATTGCTATGTACTGTTTTCTATGCACTTACTAATTTCTTTAGCAAAAAAAGATAATGCATATCTCTTTGGTTTAATGTGTCAAAGTCTTAGAACTAACCTTTAAGCACATCAATCGCGTTGGTAACTGTGAGATACACGACATAATCTTCCAGCAGTTTATGATCTCGGCTCCTTTTCAAAGATTCTTTCAAAGATAATTGCCATTTATCTTCCGCCTCTTCATCTTGCAGTATGTAGTCCCACGGATCTATTGAACACAGTTAGTTAGCATTTAGACGAATAACAACGCACCTAAGAATTTATTCACTTTTTTACATTCTCTAATCCAATCTGGCGAACAAATGGGTTTGCACTGTCCAACGGCTGTTAAAAGTTTTTGAGATCGTTTCAAGCTTCCCGTCACAAGCACGGTGCATGCTTCAACAGAGTCTACTACTCTTCCACCTACAAGCAAGTAACAATTAATAAACAAATATGATACCTCAGGCCCCCATAAATCTGGGGGATTCTTTACGAATATCCACAAGGGTGATTTATTTTACTTGAATTTGTTGTCTTAGTGTTGTTTTGCTTTTGGACTTGTTTTGTAATTCCGTAATTCTTGTTTTAAGTTTCATCGCTTTTGTAAATTGTTTATTTCGATTTGTGTATTTAATTGTAAAACGCGAAATTGCGTGTTTAAAATGTAGGACATCTGGTTGTTTTGCGAAATTTAATTAATGCACGTGTTTTGGTGCTGATAAC
>NW_022170249.1:45013951-45015313 GCF_008802855.1 Photinus pyralis
AACGGTCTGACCGCGATATCATCTTTTGTTGGCTTACCGCGGCCCCAATATTCGTTATCAAAATTGGGTAGAGGCGGCAGTTGGAGCGATGAGTGAATTTTAATTCCCAAGTAAACAATAAACGTCGTGGATAAAAGTAAGAACACTTTTCGAAAGAATCCCATCTTTACACAAACAACAACAGCACACCAACTAGGTACGCTAATATTATACTGTCGGGAGTGGGACCGCGGGTGTTTAATTAAAGTGGGTACTTACTTAACTAATAATAATAAGGTTTATTTGTGCCTTAAATACATAATTAAAACATAACAACAACAAAAAAAGTAGTACCTAGCTCAAAAAAGGAGCGAATTCGGCAATGCCGTTTTTCAATTCACCCTTTGAAAACCAAAAAGAGAAAAAATCGCTTTACAAAACTAAATATTATTACTTATATAAAGTTCTTTGAAGGAATTACCTAACTTTTAAATTTAAGTTATGCATGACAGATCTGCTAATTAGCAGTTGACATAAATACAGTGGTAGGTACTTTGCATTGTAACAATTTATATAAAAATAACGTGTATTGATATCTGACTCGACAATTAATTTTCAACTCATTCAGTTTCTGGTAATAGGGCGTATAACATGCTCTCTAAACGATACATTACAAATATATTATACAATTTTCGAAGTGGTACCAAAGATCATGCTACACCGATCTTTCGTGGTAGGTACCTTCCTTGTCCCAGTTTTTTTAGTTACCATCAAGGCTTTGGCAAAATCGCGGCTCTTGCAAAAAATTTCTTTTGACCGCATTTTCATTCACCATCCTTGCATTAGTTAATTGTTACTCAATTTCTAGCAATTTGATCTCAGATCGAATAAGTTTCCTTGGAGAATAGTCTATGAGAAGTTCAAATAGTTTCCTCCACTTGCAATAAAAAAATAAATTGTTAATTTGAAAATAGTAGGGCGACCCCCCATAATTGCACACAATCCAATGCAATTGAACATATGCTTACCTAGTTTTTTTTGTATCGCTAAATAAATGGATGTTTTAGTGCGAAAGGACCAAACATAGAATATATTATTTTAAATTTGAATTATATTGTTACTTTGGCAGATTAGTGCGATTGATTTAGAATTTGACTAGACTGACGCCTGACTGATAATAGCTACGATTCTTGTTTAATATGGAGAACATTATAAAATAATTCATTTCAGATGGACTGCACCGCGATGGCGCTGTTATATTGCTCTATACGGGATTCTTTGAATGTAAAATAAAAGTGTCAATTACATTTCTCTTGGTACGTGTACCATTGTTCTGGTTAACAGGGATCTGATCGAAAAAGTACGAATTGTTTTGGATTCTAC
>NW_022170249.1:45015413-45102817 GCF_008802855.1 Photinus pyralis
GTATTTTATTTTCCGAGTCAAGTAATGTCATTTTACTGTGACAGGTGCGGCAGGAAAAGTGACAAGTGTGGCCTGTAAAGCCACAGGTGCGGCCAGTAAAGTGACAGGCGGCAGGAAAAGTAGACTGGTCTGCCTCCGTCATGGAAACATTTTCCTGAGATAAAGTAGGCATGAAAATTAAGGTTTCATAACGATTTTGGGTAAAAATAAGATTTGTCAACGAGAATATTTTATGTTACGTTACCGGTAGGTGACGTGACGGTGTGGATACATATAGTATGACTTGTGCTTAAAGCGGAAATTTTGGTTATTACTAGCGCATGAACAAAGCAAAACTAGTTCAAGGCTAACCATCGAAATTGTTTTACTTACGCATTCAAGTTATTTATTAATCAAAACGATCCCTGAATTCTAACGATTTCCGCTGTTTTTACGAAATACAATTATGTAACTATACAACCCTTGATAAAATTCCAGCTCACTGACAGTTATCGGTTTTTGGCAAATTTTTACACTAACTGGGTTTCTTCCGAGATTAACAAAATTTCGAGCGGAAGAATTGTACTTTCGAGTACTGCTTGCGCGCCTGTCTGCTTAAGCTGTAGTTGCCGAGCCAAAAAAGAACAAACGCAAACTTCGCTATCAACGTCCCATCTTTGCCAATTCGCGAGCAGGGCCGGATTTACGTACAAGCAGAACAAGCTCGTGCTTATGGCCCTAGTCCAAAGGGGCCCTATTAAAACGTCGCGTAAATAAGATGTTCTGCACGGACCGCCTATAGAATCCTCGCTGAGACAGTTTCTTCGATTTGGAGTTGAAATTGGACGCTCTATGCGCTATAGAATCACCGCTGAGATACGCCGATGGTTCGATGGCTCGCTTTTGGCTTAGGGATCCGCCCAGTGGACGGTTTAATTTGGAAAATGCACAACACGTTCCGCGAAAACGACCAGTGTAAATTTGAGATCGCCTGCAGTCGCTTGACGGATGCTACTCTCCCACTATTTACACTCATATTTATAGGTATCGCCGTTGTAAATTATGCCCCAATAAGCACTTTATCTCGCAACGATGAATTGTATAAGTACCTACTCCGCGCTATGATAAGCTTTTTGTCAGTTAACATTCGGTTACGAATTTACGATAGACGTGGTCCACTCGCTCTCTTTGCTCTTATTTTAATTACAATGACCCGCTTCATTTACCCTTATCACGGAATATACACACGTAACGTCGTAGGTATAAATATTAATTTATTCCATTTACATCTGAAATAATATTTCATTTTTAAACCGCGATTGGTACTTTATATTTCTAATTCCCTTTTAGCTTCCGTATGGTTAAATTAAAAACCAACTTGGGTTATGAATAAATGAAATAATTCATTTCCATACAATGCTTAAACAAATATTCACACACACAAGATTGGTTGCGTATCTATATTTAGATTAGGTACGCATTTTATTGCGCTATAACATTTTCCGTGCATACGGAGGCTCGTTGCCATGGGAATTGAGACAAAGCGTTTCGTCTTTTTCCAAAATAAATTGGTTTATACATATAGATTTTGACAATGGCAAAGATCGTAAGCGAAAGGGAAAGTTCGATCGATATATTTCATTAATGCTTTTAAAACAGGCTGGCGAGATTAGTGACGTCAATTGTTTTACTTCCGATACACATTTCCGGTCAAGTAGGATACCGTTAGAAGGATAATTTTGTTTTCTTCAAGGCATATAATGATCCATCCAATAACTTTATTTGTTTCAAAATTACAGCATCAATACTACCACCCATAGTGCTTAAAGTAAAACGCTTGATAAAACAAATTCCGAAGAGGCGATCCAATTGCAAACAGAACCATACTAAGTGGTTAGATTGTTAAAAAATGGTCAGCCTTCAGTGAAAGGGCCAAAAGGATTAGCTGCAAAAGACCAATTTAAAAAAAACAGTTATAGAAGAATTAAATTAAGAACATTCACCGACCTAGATAATCATCGATTACAAAATCTAGAAATATATTTATTATCTAAATAGGGAGCGTTTATAGTTCAAACTGTAACGGGAGCCCGCTTTGCAGTTTAAATTTGTGCTTATGTACCTATTGATACATGAAATTGAAATTGTTGTTTTTATTTGCATTGTAAACGTGGAAAATTTGAATAGAGTGAAATATTTAAATAAGTCATAAATTATCTGGATAAATTAATTTTTTTCTTGTTTATGCGTCTAGTGTTTTAATGCAAACTGCACGTGCTGTTTGGACTTACTAAATCGTGAAACTTTACAAACACGAGACAGATAAATGCTATTGAATTGGGGCTATATTTTTGCGTAACTTTTTGGGGCATCAGCATCTTCTATAGCTTCTGTGTCTTCAATAAGACATAGATCTAAATAACTATTCGACGCCCTAAAACTACGTTTGACTGAAAAATGCACTAGCGACAATTGCGGACGAATTAAAATCACTTACGGAAGAACAATTTTCTTTGTAATATTACACTTATTTGTTTAGTAATATATTAATGATAATGCCTCTTCACTTAATCATTTTTACTGAAAGATAATACAACCGTTATAAGTACATGCAATTAAAGTACCTACCTTATGTAACAAACACTTAAGATTAACGTACGTTGTAAGCACGTACTTACTGCATGAAATCGTCACAAAG
The DNA here is from genome assembly GCF_008802855.1 of Photinus pyralis. NCBI lineage: Eukaryota > Metazoa > Arthropoda > Insecta > Coleoptera > Lampyridae > Photinus > Photinus pyralis. The sequence continues at coordinate 45,018,091 of NW_022170249.1, forward strand.
GTATCAATTAAATAACTTAACTGACTTAAAATTACAACCGCGCACCATGCGCTTGGTTTACGCCGGATGGACCCATCACATTGACTATATCAACTACAATAAATTTCATTCTGTTATAGAGAAGTTGGTACCCTCATACACTTGCTCAAATCGTGCCTAGGAACTGGAATTTTGGCAATGCCGTTAGCATTTAGATGCTCGGGACTACTAGTAGGAATCATCGCGACCATCATCGAGTCTATCATTTGCGGTCACTGCGCGTACATTCTGGTAAGTAACTCGCATCAAAACTCCCATAGTAGACTTAACCGCGAGTCTCCAGGTCGTCTGCGCGCACGACTTGTGCCGAAGATCGGGCAGAACGATACTGACCTTCGCCGACGTCGCAGAAGAGGCCTGCCGTCGAGGTCCCCCATGGAGTAAGAAATACAGCAAGTGCGCCAGGCGAATGGTGGACATCGGTATTTTCGTCACCTACTTCGGAACGTGCAGCGCCTATGCCGTAATAGTAGCCGCGAATTTCGACAAAGTGACCGGTTATTACTGGGGATCGCTCGACGTCCGAATGTACCTGCTAATCCTACTCGTGCCTTTAATCATTCTGTGCTATGTACCAAACTTAAAGTATCTCACTCCAGTTTCAATGATTTCCAACGGTTTTATGGGCGTTGGTATTTTAATTACAATATACTATTTGGTCGTCGGCCTTCCATCTATTAAAAGTGAACAATTGGTCGGTGACATCACGCAGTTTCCGACGTTCTTCAGTATCACCATCTTCGCATTGGAGGCAATCGGCGTGGTACGTACTTTTAAACCTGTTATGCCTTGGCACATTACTGACTTAAATTACAGGTGATGCCTCTTGAAAACAACATGAGGAGACCACAACGGTTTATCGGTCTTACTGGTGTTTTAAATCAAGGCTTGGCGGCAGTTACAATCTTATACATCTTGGTAGGTTTCCTCGGTTACTTGAAGTTCGGAGATGCCACTTTCGCCAATGTGACCTTGAATCTCCCCGAGGAGGACATGTAAGAGTTAGAAGTGCAGCACTTGGTTTTCTCTAAGTCTTTCTATTTATAGCGCCGCTCAGATAGTGCAGATTTTAATCGGTCTAGCAATCTTCGGTACCTTTGGACTGCAATTCTTCATCTGTCTAGAGATTTTATGGAACGGTATCAAGGATCACTTCACGAAATACCCAACAATTGCAAACTACGTACTGAGAACCGTTATGGTTATTGTGGCCGTCTGTATTTCGATAGCAGTACCCACCATCGGTCCATTTATCAGCTTAATCGGTGCCTTGTGTTTCTCATTTCTCGGAATTGTAATCCCAATTCTGATCGAAATTGTCACCTTTTGGGAAAAGGGATTTGGAAAGTACAATTGGAAAATTTACAAGAACGCCTTTGTCGTCATTGTTGGATTATTAGCTCTTATTTTTGGAACAAAGTCCGCGGTCGAAGACATTATAGATCTTTATACCACAAAGCCAGACTCCATGTTCTTTAAAAACCTATTTGACTTGTTCAATGCATCAACTAACGCTTTAGTTCACAACACCAGTGTGCCAATTAATGTAACATCAGGCATTTGAAATGCATTTAATTAATAATTTCATTTTTTTCAAAGCGCAAACATTTCCCTATCCAGTGCTTAATTCATACAAAAAAACTCTTCCTGGCTACACCTTTGCGTTCCTTCAAATGTGCACAATTGAAAACTACTAGAGAAATTAAGTACTGTGATTTATAGGCATTATTTTTTATGCTTCTATTGTACAATTAGGACAATTTTGTAAAATATTTTTGTACGATTTTATTTGTAATGTACGAAAACTTTTAGGCATTTCGTTTAAAAGCGTAATTTTGTCGCTTTTATTGCATTGCTTGCTATGAAATGGCTGTGATGTTACAAACTATTTATCAGAAAAATCTGCACATTATCATTGTAAATATACTTTTTCTACACATTTGTAAGAGAACAGCTCAGATCGAACCCACACGTTTTGTGCCTTTTTTTTCAACGAAAAATGATGCCTGAAAAGTTTTGTATGCATACGTGTGTTTTAGGTATTTTAGATAGGTATAGTAGTTGAAAGAGTAACCAGGGTACATTATTTATTTAATTAATTTTTATAATTGACCTTAACAAAGGGTGACTATTTAATAAGAAATACTTTGTATTGAGATCCGTTGATGTATGTTCCTGTGAAAAGACAATTAAATTTTAAGTTGTGTATTGGTCCAGTATCTAATCGTACAAGGGAAACGAAAAACAACAATACTTTAGAGAAAGTGCAACTAATTCCATCATCTGAGATTTATCTGAGCCATATTCGTTGAGGTGAGTGGAACAGGCCATTAAAAAGGTTAAATCAGTACATTAGAAAACCAAAATGGGAGTGATCAAATCATCAGACGGCAGTGATACATCATCACAGGCGGTAGGGTTTGTATCTCGCCCCTCGTTCAGGGTTTCGAGCCTACAGTTGAATGTCGAACACAATCATGGAATTAGTGTCGTAACTCAATTTTGACTACAGTTTTTTCACCCCCGTGACTGCTTCATTCACGGCGAAAATGTTATTACGAACAACAAGTCAGTACACGCACAAAAAAATGTCCGAATTAGCCCCGTAAGGGGCACCTCTATAACGCATTATGCGGGTTATTCTGTAATTGGGCGAAAGCCTGTTGAGGACCCAGAACAAAAGAGGACGACCTTCTGGGCAAGAACATGTAATTAATACATAAATTAAGCAAACATCACACCAAAACGTAAACGATTTCAAATAAAAAGGTTAACGGTAACAAATATGTGATTCTGCATTACGGTTAAATCAAGTCAATTTCAACAATAAAGATTGAAACTCACAAAAAAAAATATAAAATGCTGCATACAAAACACAAATACGTTATGCAAAGATTACTACCTGCATTAAACAACACAACAAATATTTACGGAACGATGCTTTCGTGATGGCCATTAAAAACAAGATGCCGAACGTAACCCACGTTCGAGCTCTACAGATGGCGCAGACAGCTTTCCCCTCCTGAAAATTGCGTGGTTGCCAACTCTTAAAAATGTGTACATCGTCCTAAGTTGTATATACAGGGTGGAACCTCTCACGTTTTATTAAAGGACGATACATCGAAAAATACCTATTGTTTAAAATTGTGGTCAGCGTAATTTTGCCCCGCATAGTAAGGCTGTTTTAAAGCATAACCAACGTAAGGGAATATCGGCGAGTCGTTGTACAAGTGCACTAGAAATGGAAAAATAAATTGCGATTAATTTGTAATTAGAAAATCAAGTTCAAGCTAATTAAAAACAGGTAGGATAGATTAAGGGGTTAGATCTTCAAGTGTCAAAAACGGAATGAAAATTAAAAAATTCAATTTCAAATTAGTACAATTTCACATCAAAACCTGCAAAAATAACCAAATGTTTCCAAAACGCTACCACCTATACACGCCATTTGTAAATGCCATTGTAAAGGCCAGCGCCTCTAGTGTTAATCTGAATACTGCCTTTCTTTCAAATGTGCGGTGTATTGCCTAATCATAGGGGTGTCGCCTTTGAAACAATTTGTTTTCAGTAAATCATTTTAAGCTTCTTTCAAAATTGAACATCAGTATATTAGGGATCGCCTTCGAAAAATAATAAATGACGATCGACGTGTATTCAAAAGAGAAAGCAGCGTCATCATTAGGTTTGGGAGGTAAAAAACTACTCAAAAATGAAAACAAATCCAGGTATTGGTATTTAAAACAAGTATAAATTCTGCGCAAGTCTTGTGCAGAAATAGCTTTTGTTTTGACATCACCAATGGATATATTTCTTGCAGACGTTTCAATCGCCCTTTGTTAGTACCCTCTTCTGACAATCGATCCGTTCTTGAGGTATAAGGGAATATACGATAATAGGCCGAGGAGGAGGACTATGGTTGGTAGAAATTAATTCCTTTCGTTGATACCTTTCATTCGAGTACCATGAAGGATAAAACTAGTTCCACCCCCCCCCCTCTAGCCCGTACTTTGATACAAGGACTGAAAGAAGGGCAGTAGTTGGTAGAAAACGGTTCCTTTCGTTGAGAACTTTAATTAGAATACAATTAGAGATAAATTTAATTTTTCCAAAACGATACTCTGAATGAACTACGTCCTTGGCATCGAAAAGGCATTGTTTTGGTATTTGATTTACCTCAACATTTTTTTGGATGTGGTGCCGATGTGTCTTCGATTGACTTGGGTGTTCCTTTGTTTCTGGGTCGTAACCATAGCACCATGACGATCACCAGTGACTACTGGCCCGTGTGGCGCACTTCAGTTAAATCTGAACTGTGTTGCTAAAGGGTCTCTGGTTGGGGCATGGATATTTGTAAACGTATAGTGGGTTTGGTTGGTAGAGCAACCTTGGCTGAAACCCCGCCCACTCAAAAATAAACGCAAAAAAAATTAAGAATGTAAACAAAAACTCTTTCTCTCTTAGTGGCATAGTATTGTAGTCAAACCAATAATGACCTTTGACAGAAAATCTTGATCAGATTCAAGCTGTTGTTTCAAAGCACTCGATGTTCTTTTTGATTCAGTCAGAGCCCGAGGAACAAACTTGGAAGGAACTCATTTCATTCCCAAATCTTCTGTTAAAATTCATCACAGCGAGGTCCAAGATTATCCACTACTCTCAGACACTTGATCAATTGTCAGTCGAAAGTCTGCGAGCACAAGCTCTCAAATTTTTTCAACATTTTTGTAAATTCGGGCAGTTGATGTACGTCCAGAATGAAGTTTGACATGTTACCATTTTTAAACTGAGCAACTCATTCGCTCACTTGACTTTTTACCATATGGTCATCCTTGTAGGCAGTTTTTAATACTCAGTTTCAGCAGAAATGCGTACTATGTAAGCTCCGCTCACGGCAATGCTATATTCCGGTTATTTGTGGCTACCCCCTCATAGTAAGAACAGTGGGTTGTCCAATACATAAAACAAAAATTAATCCTAAGTAACTTGACGTAGATCAACCGAAAACAAATATTTCTGGACAATTATCAAAAGTGAGAAAAGTAAGCCAATTTGATTATATTAAGAGTAGGAACTAACTACCAAAGCTACTACATGGTCATCCCACTTACCTTCAAATATAAAGCAAATATCTTTTAAGATTATTAAGGGATGAGCTTTTACATCTTTACTCTCCGAAATGAACAAAACATGGTCTTGACTGGCCATTTATTTAGCCATGTATAGTTGGTCACGGTTTTAATTTAAATGGCAATGATTAAAAAAAGTAGATAAAATTAGTTCATAATACGGCCACAAGATTCAAATAAATTTATACCTCCGTCTGAATAAACTAATAAAATAACTAATCTTTAATAAACATAGTACAAAAAATATTACAAAACTGTGTGCAACTAACTATAAATACATACAATTTTCCGTTTTGCTTAATTTGACAAATCAATTCTCTTGTACCATAATACCGTACCTGATCTGAAGAAATCGCTATAAGCGTTAAAACTTTCTAAAATATTTCCATTATACAGAAAAGGCCCATCTATATTCTTTTTGAACAAAGGAAAAAAATAAATATTAATAAATTACAATTTGCGACCAATAGGTAATCGTAATACTAAGAGAAAAAAAACAACACCGATATACTTTCATTCTATTGAAAACTTTACAGTGCAACGATATTTATATAAACCAGTCTAATGTACAGTATGCAGCGTCACATAGCTGTAGCAATGGACTCCCGCCTCGCATTAAATAAATATTAATTTATTATTTTTTGACAATTAATTGAGATTACATAATTTGCTAGTCACATTTTCTATAACGTAGGTAGTGGTGAAAGAGGCACCGAAATTAAAATAAATTGGTCAGAGTTTTTAAAACAACTGATACATTTATATCTACGTGAGTCTTCCAATCGTATATGTGACCACGCACCACCTATTTCACTAAACATCATTTAGACACTTCGTTTATCGCACGGCACTCGTAGGCCACCCATTATAACTATTATTCGGATAGAGCAATAAAAAAATAAACTTGTCATGACTCAACACTCGCCCTTACTGGCGCTAGAGTTACCGTTACTAGCACGTACAGAAGTGGCCGATAAACCTGAGGTCGAAGCGATGCCGCAATCATCGGCATCGCCGTTTGTAGATTTCGCCGGTTGGGGGATAATGGTAATTTCGTCATTAATTTTTAAAGGTTTCAACACCGACTCGGACTTAGAGGAACCGGTGCTAGAAGCCGGACTGGCGCCTTTCTTATCGACAACTCGCTTTGTTACGACACTATGTGCCGAGTACACGTGATTCTCGAATTGTTTATACATGCCGAATGTTGCTGTACAGACTGTACACTTGTAAGAGAGATGCGCCGGTTTCAAAGTCATATTGTGATCACGACCAACGTGGTTCAGTAGCTTCCATTGATAAACCTACGAAATTTCGTGTCAAAACACAAGGCATTTAAAATGTTGTTCATAACAAGTCACCTTGGAATATTTTGTGTCGACCATTTTGAAAAAGTGAGGTTAAAGGTTCTGTCACAGTGTCACATTAATGTCAAATCAATGTTGCCATTTTAATTTACCGTTTTCCCGCAGTGCAATTGTGCAATGGCCCCTAGAGTATCATCGAAACTTAAAACAATACAACAATTGCAGTTGATTTTAAACAATGCAAAATATTGCTAGAGGGGAGATAAGACGGATTTTATTATTCCAAGTGCATAAAAATAGCCTGAATATATTTTCCGTTTTTTTATGGTTTTTGCGATAAAGCCATGCTTTTTTTACGATTTTAATCCGGACTCTCTCGATGGCCTACATACTTTTACATTTCCAAAACATAAATGGCAACTAAGCATTTAGAAAGGTGACAGGTATTTTTCACCTTATTTAGTGCAGACACAAATGCAATTTTCCCAGGCCAACCCTTATGAAACAAAAATTGTGAAGAAGAGCGTATACTTACTCTGCCACACACAGGACACCTTCCGGCATCTTTACTTCGATTAGCTGCTTCCTGCATACTGGAGGTGACGAGTCCGTGGGAACCTAATAAATGTCTTTCTAATCCTTGATCGGTAAAAAATCTAAATTGGCACTTCTGGCAATTAAGAGGTGGTCTATTGTAGATCATCTTCGGATGAATCTTAACCTTATGGATCCACTGCATATGGTTACGTAACTGTTCCAAATCTTTGATATACCCATCACATATTTCGCAAATGACGAACGAATTCTTCGGATTTGTGTCGCCGGGCTTGTTTACAGTTAATCCCGTCGCGGTTGTACCGCGCGGTAGAGGCGTTATGGATATGCTTGGTTGATTTGTGGTTTTCGTTTTGTTTGTAGCCGCTTGCTGCTGCTAAAGTGAAACGGTTCGTAAGGTACATTTTTGATTTTAAAAATGAAATTAGCACACGGCCAGTTGCACAAAAAAAATTATCCAGGATTATTGTTTAATCCGGTATTAAGACATTTGATTGGCTTTATACTGCAGTATGCAGCCAATCAAATGTCAAAATTCTTGTTTAATCTCGGATTTGGCAAATAATCTAGGATTTTGATTATAATTCGCTTTCCTGCAACCGGCCGTCAGTTGATTAAACACATTCAAAAATTATATTGTCTAAGAAGAAAATAAGAAAATGGACGAGATGATATTTTAATAAGCTGTAACCCTAAAAGGAAAGTCTGTTACTAGAGATCCTGTCAACGATTTGCAGAAAAAGATTATGTAAGAAATCAGATAAATACGAAACGAATTGAGAAAATAATCCATTCTTTACCACAGTGTAAGTACTCAGGGATTGCATTTGTTTGGTTATTGGATAAGGTAACATGTGTTGTTCCTTTTCAAAAGTCATGAGGCGCTTGTCATGAACTCCAGGTGCGTTGACGTTTTGACATTTTTCGATTGCTAACTTTGAAAAATCGCAGCAGCGCTGGAAACTTTTTCAAGACTTTTGGGCGGTCACTCAAAAAATTCCTCTGACTTTAACGATTCAATTATAAAAAAAGAGCACTCACTTATCTTGAATGGGTTCAGAGATATGCATTTTTGAACGGACTGTTGGATCTTCAAAATTTTACAGAAAAATTGACATGTCAAAAACTGTGACAGATGGGTACTTGGATCTTAATTACCTTGAATTTAAAATAAGATTGCGCATTTAAAAAAAAATAAGAAAATTGTACGTTCCTATTTTTAACAAAAATAAGATGACGCCACTTCCGGTATTTACGAAAGCGACGCCATCTTGAAATCATTTTATTTCAATTCGCAATGATCAATTAATGGCTCTAAACCAAATTTCAAGTTTCTATTTCAACTAGGTACAAGTTTAAAAACTTCTAACGAATGGGTTACCTGAATCACCCTGTATATAAAAAACTATCAATTTGTGTTGTTAGTTATGAAATTATAGGGCGTTTGATGATTCAAGCAAGCCATTTTGCACAATTTATTGTTATTGCACCAAAACAAACATTATTAGAAGGGAAGCTATCCGCCACCCTCTGGCAAGGGAGGGTGATCCACCCCTTTATCAAAAAATATGTGGTTGCCTTTTTTGTAGAGCATCTCTCTTATCGATTAGATGTATTTACTTTTGTTCCATCGCCACTCTACCCACTAAAACAAAACCTCAAAGTTGATTAACATTTTGACAAAAACGCCCTTGAGGATGATTTGATTTTGCCAAAACAAGGTAAGATCCCCCACCCCCCTCACTCTCATTGCCCTAGCTGTCTACATCAGAATATTTAATTATACCTATTCATAGACCGCTTTGTTATGACTTAAATCACACTATTTGAAACAAATGATCATCGGTCCAAAACTTCAGTTTGAGTCATTGGTGTAGGAGGCTAATTAAACAGTCTGATTGTAGGCGGCTATGGGAATGAGAGAGCGGAGAGGAGGCATATGACCATACTTAAAGACAAACACACAATACAAAAACCCATTGTTCTAGTATTGGCCTGTGATACAATAAATAATTCATACTGCTGCATTCAAAACATTCACTCCCCGGACAGTCAACTTATCTGCGAACAAAATTGAGCCTTCAGAATTTATAGAGGGGGTGTCTATCTAGTCCTAGTGTCCTAGTAGTATACAAAAGCTACACTGGTCAAATATGTAATATTCAAGCAATTATAGAATTTTGACTTTAATTTACTCAATCTGACAGTACCGGGTGATGGGTCAAGACTGTTTCTCGGCCATATCTCGAGAACTGTTCGTCATATGACTTAGGGGTAAGAAAAATTATTGGGTAAATTGGTCATGAAGAATCGCTGGAAAATATTTTCAAGTTCTAAAAATTACCAACAAAGGGCGTAACTGCCATCTTAAATTTTAAAATTGCATTTTCTTTAAATTTCCCATAAACTAAAAAATTTTTTTTCACATTTTTAAATAGAACCAGTTTATCTATCATTTTCGTAAAAACAAAAACTCACTTATTTCAATAACAAAGATGGTGTGGGGCGTTCAATTGTTTCTGCCAATAACCTGCTTTAACTTCTTAACCGTTTGACCGATTTTAACAAATTTGGTATCGTTGAAAAGAGCATTCCTTGGGCAATGAGAATCAATTTACTTGAATCCTCCGCCAGGGGGCTAGTTTTGACACTCCAAAATCCTAAAAAATTCTTCTAAATGGTGCTATTGATTGTCCTGAAATTCTTAGTTTGGTGGATTTTCATGTTCCTAGGACTACGCGCGTCACTAGAAATATACTAGGCTTCAGAATTAAACAATTTTCGAGCAACATGTCTAGGAATAATCCACTAACAAGAATTTTGTCCGATGCAAACTATTTTTGGAAATTGCAGTGGTGTGATCTATTTAACTCTAATTATCACACTTTTAAAGTTAAAGTCAAACGTAATATTGATTACTAATGATTTTTTTTATTCTTTTGTGTGATTTCTAGTTTTCTACTTTGTATTGTCTTTTAGCGAAGGTTTATTAGGTTATAAAATCAATAAGAACATGTTTTTTTGTGGTATTTATATAATAATAATTATTATTATTATTTTGATTGAGAATGCAGTGTATTTCAGCTGTTTTTAAATATGGAGACTTGCGGTTTTCGCGACCATGGGCCACTTTTTTTTTGTGAACAAACAGAATCAATCTAGTTACGTTTGTTCCTGAGATACAGGGTGAAATCGAAAAGTTTTACTTTTTGAGACGCTATTATACCTTACTACTCATGTAAGATGCCATTTTTATTCATTGGTATTAGTTGCTTTAATTACAATAGATACAATAAATTTTAAAAAAAACATGAATCCATGGCCTACTATTAAAAAACAATAAAAAATAGGCTTTCATGGCTAAACTTCAAAATAAAAACAATTGAGGTTAAGATATACAGAGTGTTGCATTTAAAAAATACCAACATTGGAGCAATCTCAGAAACTGTGGTAAAGTTTTACTACGTCACTGATTTCTACGTAAAAACATCTAAAATATGCAAGTTTTACCTTTTTTATATCTTGCATGGAGTTAAACTTTTCGTTTTCACCCTGTATTGCAGAAACAAACGTAGCTAAATTGATTCTGTTTGTGGTATTACAAGTTTCACAAAAAGTCGCATAGGGTCGCGAAAACCGCAAGTCTCTATCTTTAATAACAGCTGAGATACACTGCAGTCTTAACCGAAACAAGACACAGTGTACATGGTACATCTTTCACGTTGATGCAAAAATACGATTTTTGTGCTGATGCAATAGTAAAATGATACATACGCCAGTCTACAAACCACAATATGAATGCAACGATTACGCCATCTGTGGTCATTAAATTATAAACGCTGTGGTTTGGAGCTAATATAAGATATATTTAAAGCGGCACTATACCCAACACGCCCGCTACACTAACTGTCGGTGGAATTAACGAATTAAGAATGATAGTACAAATTTGAAATATTCCTTTACCCTCCTCTCCATGATATTCTATGAATATACAAGAGATTATGAAGTATGTACAACATATGCAAACTACAGTGACAGTGGTGACAACAGGGAATCTCTTTTTTGATTGGTCGTTGGTTCCGGTCGCCATATTGGGGCTAAATTCCAAACTGGCCAATAGAAAGCCTCCAAAACGACGCAGTACACTCCGTGCGTTACTGTTTTGGCAGTGTCACCTGTAATTGCCACGGCCTCACGTAACTAGTTTACACTTTTGCTTCCTGTATTTGCTTTATATTACTTGTTCCGTCTCCAGAGCATATAGTTGTATTTACGATATTGTAAGGTATGTAATTCGCTTAAAATGTTTTTAGATGTAAAACTGTGCCTAACTCTACTACTGGTAATTGATGTAAAAATTTTTTCAGATGCCCTAAATACCTTAATCAGTTAAGATAGAAAATTGGTTAAAGAAGCAGCTTATCCAAAATTTAGCAGCAAATCTAATTGTGGTTATAGATAACGCAATTGTGATCATAAATACGCTTGAATAATTGGTTTAATGTTTAACATTAATGATTGCTGAAGCACAAGGGATATTGATCTCTTGTACTCCCTGGACTAAATCAACGAGTTTTGTCTTCCATTTAAGAAACACGGGACAAGGGACAAGAAGTGACAGAACACACTGAAATGTCAAACACAATTTAATGATTAATGGTTACCTTTATATGTACATTTTGGATATTGCACCATATTTTATACTTATTATACCGTTTTCTATATATCTTTTTTAATCTGGGAGGTAGTGGGTTTCCCATAGGTTGTTCTGCAAAGCTTTAAACAACTTACTTAAATGAAACTGACATTTATTACTCTATGGTCACAATTTGACATGACACGGTATATTGATCCTACAATCAATCTTTTAGCTCCAATATGGCGGATTATGATAAATTGTCGCCACTGTCCTTAAGTCACTGTAATGCAAACCCTCTCTCATCCCTGTAACTTTGTCAGACTTGGAGGAGGGTATGGGTATAAAATTTTTGTGGGTCTTAGTATGGCCTAATAAGAGTATGGTCTGCTATTCCCGTGAACGAAATCTCGCACAAGTCGCGCATGACGTCACGCGGTTGTGTACACTGAAATATTGTACACGCGCATATGAATAAATATGTGCCAATATTTCGATATTCCATTGCATATGTGATAAATACGATTATATAGCTATATTACTTTATTACAATGGTCCATTGTGTGGTGTCTGGTTGCAATAATAACAATAGAAAAACTAAATACAAGTTAGTATAGATTTCCAAAACATGTTGCTTTTCAGCGGGGTATAATTGTATCGGCATCTGATTGATGGCTACACCTTCACTCAACGATCTAACCGATCGTTAATAGATTTGTATAACGACCTAATAAATAGGTAGATAGGTACGATACGGAATATGTTTTGACACCAAGATTTGTTGGTAAATATACCTTCCAAAGGGCCGGCGAATGCTGCTTTGCTCAGCCATTAGAAAACTTGACGGAAATTATAATACTTGTTTAACGGGCCAACATTGCAAGAAGGTATTGCTGAAATACCTACCTTCATTTTGCTCAAGAAACAACGAACATTCATAAAGAAGGTTCGCTTTATATGACTGCTTACGTTGCATACAAATTAAAAACGAAATACCGATTCTTAGGCGAAATCGCCGAATTTGAAATAGGCGAGAATTGGATTATTTTATATCTGAACGGGATTTAAAAAAGCCACCAAATTATTTTGCTGTTACTGAAATGTAATAAACTTAATGCATCATGTGATAAGACATTGATACCTAACGACGCTTTCGACCACTTAGTTAAAGCAAAGAGCATATAATATAACGATACTCTTTGAACTTTGGAGTAAGGACGTATATAAGAATTCGGAAACGAAATAAAAAAAATGAGAAACTGCGGGACTTCTGCAGAAAGACGAACAATTAGTAACCAATGAAAAACCTCATGTTTTAAACAGTCTGAATTGATGTTTTGTACATATTTTACATTAAAACCTAATGATTTTCTACTTTGTTTTTGTAATACAACACAGTTTGTTACGTAGATATATGCAGATAAGCTCTAATTAGGTGTAAGCACTTTATGAATGAAAACTTTTCACCGTAATTGTTAGGCTTTCTTACTTATTCTTATGGGAGTCTTGCCGGCACCAGTTCGTTTCACAACCGCGTGACGTCACATCAACGCCAGCCGACTAATGCACTATGCGCAATAGCAGACCATACTCTTATTAGGCCATGATTTTAAATTGTCTTTGATAGGTAGGTATTGGACATAGTTTTGTCTCCGGAATAAGTGGACGGGGTATGTTTTTCCAAAGGTTTTCTCCGTAAGTCAGTAACTGCTTCTTTATTTCCAGTGAAAAGTTTTCTGTGGCAAAATTTAAAAAAAAATAAAATGTGGAGATGCTATTGGCACCTAGATTGGCACGCATTAAAATACCTATACTCATGTTGTATTATTGAATCAAACAATAGTCTCTTAGTTCCGAAATTTGATTCTTGATTACGGTGTGATCGATGCAATTTAAATTATAATGTATGATAGGTCACATCATTTAGTCATATTGTTATGACGATATGATTAAACGAAACTCTAGATAGATAAATTTTCTGGCGAACTAAACAAATGATTTACGTTTGTTAATTAGGTTTGAAGTATGAGTTTTGTTTAAATAAATAATTATAAAATTAAAACGTTACATTACTATAAATATTGAGAAACAAATTATGAACATCGTATATAAGTAGGTACATAATATTCATAAATGATAGTGTGTTTATGCAAGGATATGCGTAGGTATTTATAACAAATGTGGTAGATTCTAGTGTTTTTAGTTGGATAACCAATTTTTAAAATTCTTGAATATCTTACAGGTGAATTAAATAGGATAACATTTATATAAATTTACCACGCCTAAAAAACCCGAAAATTTTATGCTTGGCGTAATCGGGTTTGGATGTATTAACATAACAAAAAAGACTTTACAAATTAGAGCTCCCTAAGATATGATACGAATGGTTTGCTCTGTCGACTTCAAATTCCTCTCTTTGTATTTGACGTTGCTGAAGTTCTCAAAGCTATTTTATATTCTATTTGAAAACTGTCATCAGCAAGCACAAGGTAATTCGTCAACGTATACTTTACTCGAGTTTCAAATGGACATGTCACCTGCCGCACTTAGCTTCTAATTTACGTTAAACGTGTTTCCTAAAAATACCAAAACTTTTCTTGTTTGAATTGTGAAACCGAACGCTGACTTAAATTAGAAACAAAGGAAAAGTTAACAGCAAGAAGTGTCTTATTTCTCTAGGACAAAGAAGCGTGTAGGTAGATTGGATAGTTTTTTTATCGTATTCTTCTGTAATCCTAATCATGGATATCGAATAACACCCTAAATATTTCCTTTCAGGTATAAGACCGTAGTTTATATTGTTACCGATATTTTTTATACGTGGCATTTTCGTCGAATGGTTGCTACCGGGATAAACCCTACAGAAACATTTTAATAAGTGTATTATTAGAGAACCAATAACCCTTTTGACAATTTCATTTTTACTTGGACGTTTGAATAAACTGTAACAGGTTGGTAAAGGTAAAGGCAAGGAAAGAAAATGCATTATTATTCCTGGGACAATTCCCTTTCATAATCAGTTAATGGTTGCCCTTAAAAACTAACGTGTGGTTATTCTAATAATAATGATTTATTGTCATATTGTTTTATACATCCAATTACAGAACAATTACAGAAATTAAAATATGGCATGATTGAAAAATAAACATAATATACTATAAATTGATTATCCAAAAAAAATAAAGAGATATTTAAATGTAAGGAGACATATATATCTACGAAATGACAAACCAATTAAAGATTTCTTTCTTAGGTATAGGCGTACATATTAATGTAATAGATGAATTACATCTGATAATGAGCAGATATTTAAATCACATTGTGTGCATAGGGTGCAATAGGGTAGGTAAGGTAGTGCATGTCCCTTGCACCGCAGTTACGCAGTTTATTCTTTCAACTTCCAAAGCCACTATTTCTCTGGGAAATAATTTACAACAGCTAAAGTTACTCAAATATAAAATGTCTATACAATTCCCATTTTACCTATCTCTGCGAAAAGATGAAAAATGTAAATCCACAATTATATCTAGCAATACCTACACCTGGTCCATACGTCACTTGCCTTATTAGCCCGTTATGTAACTTAAAATTTTCGGGGGTTGCGGAACTAACGCGAAGAGATGAAAAGATCAGTAAATGGAAGGCAAATAGGCAAATGGATCTAATAGGTTTCAGTGGCTCACTAAAGCTTTTCGCTTCATATCTCTCGAACAAATTACAAGTCTCTTATAATGGATATCACTCAAATTTTTTACATTGCTACTTCGGGAGTACCGAAAGGCTCAAATCTAGGACCGCTACTGTTTATTATTTTTGGACAACATTAAAGTCAACATACCGATGTTTGCGAATGATTTTAAAACAGGAATCTCAAATTATAAAATTGAATTGTACCGCATGTCGTATTTTGGTTGAGACTGAGCAGTTTTTAAAGACAGAAATTTGCGGTTTTGGCGACCCTGTGCCACTTTTTTGTGACACCACAAACAGAATCAATCTAGCCACTGTTGTTTCTGAGATACAAGGTGAAAAGTTGAAAACGGAAAGTTGACTTTTGGGGATGATATCGTATCTTATACCATTCATGTTATGATAGAAAAAAGGTAAAAACTGTCTATTTTAGATATTGTTACGTAGAATCCAGTGGCGTAGTCAAAAAAACAATTTCTGTGATTCGACCCAAACTTGGTATTTTTTAAATGCAACAATCCCTTGCAGCCTCCATATAGTGAACCAGGACCACAATTCACAAGAGTTACTGTTCTAGCTTTAGATAAACGAAACGCACCTTTGTACATAATCTCTTACAAGTAATAACAAAGTAATGCGCTGAGCTTGAGGTAAAACTGTCTGAGGATTCCTTAGAATCTAAAGGATCCCTGATTAGACGTTGCCATCTTCACAGATCAGTTCTAAACTTCTAACACTACCTCGAACACTATTCTATTCTATTCTATCAGGGGAGCCTTTACAGGCAGCACTTAGGCTCATCAAAGGCCCATTGTGCTAACCCCCTCTCTAAACAACCAAAGCTTAGAGCCCGTTCCCTTCAATGAAGGATAAGACCCTGTTTAGCCTTAGTTTCCTCACCTCCCTCGGTTCCAAGTAACTGTCACCGAGGAGTTTATGTCTGTCCCTGATCAGAGCGTCACAGTAACAGACTACATGCTCGGTAGTTTCCTCTACCTCACCACAAAACCTGCACGCAGGGTCTTCCACAAGCCCAATATTGTGCAGGTGATAGTTGACCATCCAGTGTCCCGTGAAGACACCGACGATCTTCCTAATCTGACTTCTGTTTAGGTTTAGAAGCTTAGAAGACTCAGATTTGCCAAGAGGCCCTGTTAAAAAGGTCTTGGACTGTCTGAGTCCAGCTGCCTGTTGCCATTGAGCCTGGAATTGACTGGTCGCCCAGTTCTTAATCCTGACCCTGACAACTGAGGGAGCAATTCCAAGGGTGGGCTCAGGCCCGACAAGGACCCCACTACTGCCTTCGCGAGCCAACTCGTCCGCCCTTTCGTTGCCCCCTATTCCAGAGTGCCCCGGCACCCATATCAAGCTTACCCTATTAGACTCACCTAATCTATCTAGGGTTCGCCTACAGTCAAGCATCGTATTCGAGCGGACCCTGTCAGCTGACAGAGCCTTTAACGCCGCCTGACTATCACTACATATGTATATATGCTGGTTACGATAACCTCTACGGAGGTTTTCTTGCGCACAGGTCGTGATGGCTAGCACCTCTGCCTGAAACACAGTACTGTGCTGGCCAAGGGAGAGGCTGATGCCTACTCTCGGCCGGTCACCGTGTATACCCATGCCCGTTCCCTTTTCCGTTAGGGACCCATCGGTAAACCACACGAGCCCCTCAGGTTTGAGGAACGGACGATCTGGGTTCAGCCACTGCTCCCTGTTCGGGAGAATGACTTTATACCTCTTCGGTTCAAGTAGGGTAGCTCGAATCACGTCCCTTCTTGCGAGGAAGGGGTCGGACCTAAGAGTTTCCTCCCAGATCCGCCCGTGTCCGAGACTGCCTCTATCCTTCCACTCACCCCAATCATTTAGTCTTATGGAAGCCCTCCGGGCCTCGGCCTCTACCGATAAGTGTAGAGGTTCAAGTCCCAGAAGAGCCTCCACAGCCAACGTTGGCGTGGTTTTCATGGCTCCAGTGATTCCCAAACAAGCGAGTCGCTGTACCTTACTCAGCTGCTTCTTGTATGTTACCCTGCGCGTTGCAGGCCACCATACAAGTGCGCCGTACAATATTATCGGCCTTATCACCGAAGTGTAAAGCCAATATACTAGTCGAGGATTTAATCCCCATGTGCAGCCGAAAGCTCTCCTGCATGCCCATAGACATGCAGTGGCCTTCTTGCTAATTCGCTCAATGTGCCCTTTCCAGGACAGACGGGAGTCTATAGTGACCCCCAAATATTTAACTGACCTGGTCAGACACAATTGGCGTCCTCGAAGGATGAGACCGTCAAGGTCCACATTCCGTCTCCTCGTAAATGGAACAATTTCGGTCTTTTCCGGGTTGACAGAGAGACCGTGGCTACTGCACCATCTATCCACCTGTCCAAGAGCCTCTGCATGAGCTCTTTTACGGTGCTCGGAAACTTCCCCACAATGACAATTGCGAGGTCGTCTGCGTATCCCTGTGTATACGCTCCATCCTCGTTTAGTGTACGAAGGAGCCCGTCTATCACCAGGCACCACAGTAGTGGAGACAGTACTCCACCCTGCGGACATCCTCTAGTGACCGATGAGCTCATCTCCGTAGTTCCGATCGAGGTTATGATGACCCTACCTCCAAGCATGGCCCGGATCCATCTTACGATTGACCCGTCAATGCCAAAGCTTTCAGCAGCCTCACTAATGGAATCGAACGTGGTGTTGTTAAACGCACCTTCGATGTCCAAAAAGGCTCCCAGAGCTACCCCTCCAGCAGACATTCCCCTCTCCAGTCTACACACGAGACTGTGAAGAGCCGTCTCCGTGGACATGCCAGCTCTGTAAGCGTGTTGAAACGGGTGTAGTGGTCTAAGGACCAGCGCCCCGTTTCTTATGTATGCATCCACCAGTTTTTCTACCGCTTTTAAAAGAAACGATGATAGACTGATGGGCCTATAATCCTTTGCTGTGTCGTACTTAGTACGACCCGGCTTAGGTAAATACACAACTCTGACCCTTCTCCAGCTTATGGGGATGTACCCCAAAGCCACAGAGGCCCTAAAGAGGTGCAACAAGTGCAGAAGTAATGGTTCCAGGCCCTTTTGCAAAAGAGCCGGAAATATCCCATCAGGTCCTGCGCTCTTAAATGGGCTAAACGTATTGATAGCCCATCTCAGGGATCCCTCGGTAACAACCCCGGCAGCTACTCTCCAGTCGATCGGCCTTGCACCGACCCGGGTAGCACCTTCTGGCGGTTCCGAAGTTACATAGTCTCCAGAGCCTGGAAAGTGTGTTTCCAGGAGACATGTGAGGGCCTCACCCGCGTTAGATGTAAATCTGCCGCATGGAAGCCTCAGCGTCCCCACTTTTTGCCCTGGATCTTTCAAAAGGATCTTACGAAGTTTTTGAACTTCGGGAAGCCCTTCCATGTTGCCACAGAAAGTCCTCCACGATCCCCGTTTAGACCGTCGAATGTGGTCTTTATACCTGCGCTGTGCGAGTTTGTGATCCTCCCAGTCCGCAGGTAACTTAGTACGCATGGCCCTGTTAAAGAGCCTTCGAACCTCTTTACGAACTTTTTCAAGGTCCGAGTTCCACCAAGGTGTTCTCTTCATTCCCCGAACAGTTCGTAGCTTGCAGCTGTCTTCAAACGACGCCGTTATAGCGTCGCTTATCATTGCCGCCGCCTCTTCCACCTGCCCTGCTTTCCGGCAGAGCAAAGGTGGTTTATCCAACCGTTCTGTCAGTTTTTCAACATAGCAGTCCCAGTTGGTGGTTCGGGGATTCCGAAACCTACAGGGCCCACCATTGAATGACAGGTTTAGTTGGAAAAGAATGTGCCTGTGATCCGAAAGAGACGGTTCATCAGACACTCTCCAGTTTGAGATCATGTGAGCTATAGAGAAAGAGCCCAACGTTAGATCAATGACCTCCTGCCTCCGCGACGTAACGAAGGTGGGGGTTGCTCCCTGATTTAAAACATTCAAATCAGTTGTCTGCAAGTACTCCAGAACGTGTTCGCCCCTCGAGTTCGTGTCCGTGCTGCCCCACACAACGTGATGTGCATTTGCATCACAGCCAACCACAAGAGGGAGCCTTTCACTCCGACAGTGCTCTATCAACTCAGCTAGCTCCCTGCGAACACTACTAAATTCGAAAGTTAAATGAACGTTCTTATGCAAAATTCGCAAAACGTAAACATTTGTGAAAAAGTCCTTGCTTGAAAATGATAATAACAGCCCAAATCCTTTTAGGAATTCACAACAGTTGTAAATTATATGGCACTTCGGTTTCTGTGCTTTGAGATCAAAGCAGCGTGTCATCCTTTCTTTCTTCTAAGTACCTGCCATAAAATACGCGGATTTAGAAATTTCAAGAAAATGTGTCTAGGTATTAGAGATTCTGTTAACCTAGGTGCATAAATGAATTTGCATAAATAGGTGGGCACCGCAAATACCTAGCAAGCATCATAAATCGTTATTGTTGAAAAATCCTGTCTTGGATGGGATTTGACATTTACTTAGTAGCCTAAAATGTCGCATGTCGCAGAACTGAATTTTTTGTCGCAAAAATGGCATAAACCGTAGCCCATCTCCCAATGTGGTAACACTGTCCCGAAGTGCGCCTGAGGATCCTTGCTTTATTGGTTTGTGTAAGCCCCTAATCCTTCACTCAACGGTGTAAGGGATTAGTTTCATACTTACTACAACAAACTACAACCATACATACTACAAACCAATAAACACTTTCTTTTCCAAAGCAGGCAATTTTCAATTGTTGTTTACATAACAGGGTTATGAACTGATAGATTTTATTTAATGAGCGTCATCGTATGCTACGAGGGTTGCGAGTTCAACAAAACTAGGCCTTTTACCCCTAAGTATGTACCTATATACTTGAACGCTAATTTCTCATATTTCATTATCCATGGATTCACATCATTTGTAAACCTAACCTTCATTGTTCAATAAAAGCAACATTGCGACTAATTTCAATTACCCACAGAGGCACATTAAATAAAATTGGCAATTTAGAAAAATTGAAAAGAATTCAAGATCGATTTGTATTTAAAAGCGCCTACCATATGGTGGTGCCATCTTTGAAACTGCGACACTAGGATTAAGTTGGAAATAGAAGGTGACTGTTTTATCACTTCTAATTCCTCTGCATGATGTCAGCACATACAGACATTTTCAAACTTGAATTCATGAAGCATTGACTTCAATCAGTGACAAAGAGAATGAAATTTAATTTATATTAAATGAGCCGAACAGATATCTTCAGTTTAGTAACGTAGGAACAAGTGGAGTGGATGTTCAATGCGAGCAGCATGCATATATATGCATAAAATAAAAAAATAAAAAAAAAAGGAATTAGTGCCTCATAGGTGCTACACGAGATATTGTCGAGTAACTCATGAATTACGTTGAAATTCTGACCATAAATCCCAACTCTGAAAGTGAGTGCTATAGAATTAATTCAATTTGGCCGACCTCGATAGTGGGATGCAGATGTAATCTAATTGATTATATTGAAGGCAGAGAAGTGGACGTAATGGCACCAAACGGTGAATAAATAGTGGGATCGGTTGAGTAATTTGAATCAGTCCCTTTGGATTAGGTATTGACGGAGTTTATTACTCAATATATTAAACCTTTTCGCGCATCAGATTTCATTTCCCCCTAAAAGACTTTCTTTGTGCCCACAGTATGTACGTAATGTTTATTACCTACTTCATCTAAGTACATTGTAAAATTAACATAGATATCTAGATCAAGTTTTTTAATCTTAATGGGCTGTTTGTAATAGGACTGCAATTCAATTATTTACGCTAGACAGCTTCGAAGTACCATATAAGGCAGATAAGGCGCAAATTGAACCAAAATCGGTACCACTTTTCATTCGAGCTACAAGATAAGACAATGTACGGAATCTGGATATTATTAGCAAGACATTGTTTAGTAGGTACTCAGTAACTTTACGCACAATTCAACAATTTCGCCAGAAGTAAGAGTCACTCTGGGTGCTTTGGGCATGTTGTACTGTGTACAGACCAAATTTCAAGTTGTTAGATTATGTTTGTGTTAAAAAATGGAACAACAAATCATCTTTGAATGTCTCGTTAAAATAAAACAGCGCTTTTTTGTGTGGCAGATCAGTATTCTGTTCGCCAGTTTCGAGTCCACTATCAATAGGGCCTTGTGGAAGGCTACCACATTCCTTTTATGGGTACCCACTTCCGACTTCCCGTCCACCCACAATTCGCGTTTAAAGCTGTCACTCCACCATCAGTAACATCTTGGACAATCCAAAATTGGAATAGGGAAGTGGACTAGTTTAAACGGAAAAATTTACGTGTTTCATAACAGCTAAACCTGGCTTTTATGATATTTAGACCAACATTTTTGGTTCTTACTGTAGTTTCAGTTTTATGAGATTGTAATGTCTGTCCGTTCGTACAATCATCATTGAGACAACTACACCAATGTGCAATAATATCGAATAAACAAAAATAATTTAACAAACAAACTTATGAATGACATGCTCATTGCACAGATAAGTTTGTCAATCAAATCTACGCAGATAAAAATAGAATAAAAGCTAATCGTTGGATTAGCAGTGTTTCTGTAAACGTGTAAAGATAATAGAGAAGATAACTACCTACTTACATTTCATTGTTAGTATTAAAAATAAATAGGTAATGTTATCTTCATAATCAAATCAATTTTAACTGCCGCTTTTCGGAGAAGGAGTTATGAAAGATACTGTCCGTGAACCATCAAACTGAGATCTTTCTTTCGCAGCAACTTTAGTGATTTAGCCGAATTGTGGACTTGACGTGCTTATTGATTGTGTCACTCGTGTATCTTATCATGGATCAGAAAAACACTTTTACTTAGCGCCAAAAACAAAGGTATCATTGCGACACGCGTTATAACACGTGTCGAAATGGAAACGATACATATCGATGTTATTTGTTTGTTTTTAGATAACTGTATTGGTACCTATAAATGAACAACTGACACGAATGGCCAAATAAAGTACTTACCCAGAATAAACTGATTTAGTTTCAGTTTCGCAATGACTACGTTGGGAAATGATCTTCCTTTTTGCTTGGTTGTGGGTGTGTTGATAACCAAGTTACTTATGTTAGTTATTCCGAAAATCTTAGGAGGTGTGGCACTGTGATTTCCTGATGGACCATATTACGATAGCGGAAACAGAAAAATAAAGGTTAAAAACGCGGTCACTCGAAAGCGCATTTTCCCCGCACAGAATCAGTAATAACTCGGCAAGGAAGTGACCAAACCTATTAAACTTTTGGCGTTCTGGTCTCTGGGCTACTACACCGTATAGGAAAGAAACCACAACAAAAAAAACCTTAACCTGGAAGCCTAGTAGTAGTACAGACGGACAGACGGACAAAGTGCAGACAATAGCGTTCATTTTCCTTTTGTAAAATGCGCTAAAAATTGTTAAAACTGTTTCTAGAATAGAAACATTTACCTACTCCATCGACCCCACCTACCCAACTATAAACAAATCTAACCTCTGCTTGTGATGCGTCATTCAAAGGTCTATAAAAATCGAAGTTAAACTTGAAGAGCAA
The DNA here is from genome assembly GCF_008802855.1 of Photinus pyralis. Taxonomy (NCBI): domain Eukaryota; kingdom Metazoa; phylum Arthropoda; class Insecta; order Coleoptera; family Lampyridae; genus Photinus; species Photinus pyralis. The sequence goes on from NW_022170249.1 coordinate 45,041,038, forward strand.
ATTTAATTAACAGTCGGTTCAGTTGTAGAAAAAATATTGTATATAATATTTGACTGATAGTCGCCTCGTCAAAATACCTTCAGTCTCAATGCGCGAAATTGAACTTCGCGCTCTTGTTATATAAATAACTATTATTATAATTGTTATGTGGTAGTACCTACCTACCTAATTATCGATTGTCACTATATTACAGAAATATTTTTTGAAATTATTTTACTTATAAACAGGGACAAATTGTCAAGGGGCGAGTTACATATAACGAGTAGTGCGAGAGCGCGCACGCCTTTTTTATATACTGGTACTACTACTAGAGCCGTTTTGAATACATATGGAACGGTACTACTGCAAGGGATGCGCTTTCACGACTGCGATATTCACTTTAGTGCTTATTATGTACTGTGTGTAATCCAAACTAGGATGGCTAAAGTGGTTCCAAGCCGGCGGGTTTAAGTATGCAGCTCTTTAGAAATCATCAGATATCCACCCCAATTGACGAGTAAAAAGGTTAACCGTATAAGAATTCCAGATCTTCCACATCGAAGAAAAAATTGTAAATAAAGGTTAGCTTTATGTATTTTGTCAAATTTACTCGATCCTTGGTTAAAGATAAATATTGATCCGTTGGACTATTTAGTACAGTAAACTCTTAAATGAAGGATCTTAAAGGAGTCGAAAAAATGTCATATTGTTTATTTTTAATGTGTGTGGCCATAGAGGAAATACAATGGTGTGGCAAAAAAGAACCTCCTGAATTTGATGTCAGTTTTAATTACATTTTCTTTTTCGAAATCAAAGGGATTCTATAAACCTCACGGTGAATGAAAAAGTAAAATCAAAGGTTTGATTAAAGTATAAACTTACTTATGTAAATTAGCTGCAATTCTAATATTGCGGTGATCTAAAGGTCAGGTCATTTCAAAGTAAATTTTAATTATCCCAAATTGTGACAGGTAGATTTATTAGTACCTAAGTGAAAAGTTATTGTAAAAAGGGAGAAGCACATTCCTAAACAACTCTTAACATTTTCTGATTTTCATTAATATACGTGATGTACCATATTGGTGTTATTATTTTTGCCGAACAGTAAAAAATAAAAAAAAAACCCATTTGCGACACAGTTTGAAAACTAAATTCGTTATTAAGATCCAGGATGTTCTATGATTTCTACAAATCTAAGCCCTTGTACCGATTGTGTACCTAAACAAAGATTACTTAAACCAAAGAGTAACTAATCAATTATTTAATTGACCTTTCTAATATATTCCTGAGGACAAAAATATTTCATTATACCTAGGTACTTCGCTTGCAGGCTTGATTTCTGAAATTGATTTCAACGTAGGTAAAATCCTCATTTGGAATTCCTACATAATACATGAAATTATGTAAAAGTTTAAATATACAGGAACTGAAACCTTTTTGTGTCAGTTATCCCTCTTGTATTTATGATATTGAAGACAAAATGTGCCATATGAGGTAGATCGATGCAATGAGAAAAATATTTATTTATTAACCTACGTAAATATGTATCAACCTTAAAAAGTTAACAAGTTGGTTTATTAAATGATAACGATAATTAAATAAGCTTTGATATGGTTATCAAAACACCTTAATTTGATTTTATTAAGAATAAAAATATGTAATAAAGGATAGCTACTTTGTAGTACCGTTGAGTGACCTAGATCCTTCACTCAACGGTAGTACCTAGAATAAATACGTAGGTATATAGGTAGGTAGACGCTTTAAGAAAATGTATGTAATAAAATTTGATATATAATTTATGAGAGCACACTACAAGTCTTCTCCATATAACGTTAATGGTATAATGAGCAAAGTTATAAATATTCATCTAAACCGAAGCGCAAAACATAAGCAGAAAACAAAGACTTCAAATTATTTCCAGGGGGTTGCAAAGCGTGTCACCAAGTGGGTGAATCTAATATAACAATCTTTTCACAGTCATAGCTGAAACCATAGTTATGCATACAGTCGCCGCAAAAGCGTTCAGAATGTGAAATTATAAAAAGCCACGCTCAAAGTTACCCTTGCCGCAAACGGCAGGGTAGCATTCTAATCTTGATAAAGGTGTATACATTGTGCAGAATATTATTTACCTAACAAACAAAGACATACTGACTCCACCCATTTCAGGCCACTGGTTAATGATAACATGATAGCGTGACAACCACGCCTAGAGTAAATGGTGGGAAATATAAGGGTAGAATTTAAGGGGTAAATGCTGAAACGTGTTGAAATTGATTTTATTAAGGTGGTACAAGTTTGAAAGCATTATTATAAAAATTGGCACTGTGGATATAAAGCGGACATTTTCTTATAACGAAACACTAATTTGTATACCTCGCGAATCCACCCTGATAGTAATACAGCATAAGTAAATGTTATGATACCTGCTAAAGTAGGCACTGAGATTTAGATTAGCTCATTATCTAAATTTAACGTTTTGGCTCCGGAAAAATAAACGAGGAAAATCAACATTACGTGTTTTGGTTAATACTGAGCAAATTCTCTCTAAGGTTTCTTATCACCCTATAGTAAATATTATATCAAAATTACAATCTTGTCTGTGCTCTCCTGCAAATTCAAACAACAAATATCTTGAAACGAGTTTTTATTTTTTCTTAAATAAAGAACTGCTGAAATCGACCCTTAACCGTAGTTCGGGATACCTATCACTCTGAAGATGCAATAAATAATAATTTAGAATCAAATTAATTTGTAATTATAATCCGTATACTTCAGCAGCCCAAACCCTTATAAATCCCAGAGTAGTAAACCTGATGTAAAAATGTGCAAATCCCAACAAGCTGATCCAGAATCCTGAATGTAGAGGGTGGAATGACTGGGGGTAAACGGGCGTGTCCTAACTTTAACCCCCCACTCTCACCACTTTGTTTTCATTCTAAGCTTGCCGGAAATGTGGTGGCTTGAACCATCATTGTTCTTGTCAAGATAATATTGGTATAACATTTCTAGAATACAGAGGTTGCAAACGTTATCCTCTTATCACCGATACTAATACTGATAAGACCCTAATAAAATATTATTTAACTCAATGGTAAAAGATACGAAATTTGTAAATGCAAACATGAAGTGTTTTCATAAATAATGATAAAGATTTATCAGGAAATGAAAATAAATTGGAAGTGCCGTTTTTTATTATTAGTAATCAATAACTGAAAGGTAATCAAAGTTGTATGCGTGAACAGTATACTTTTTCGCGGTTTAATCTTAATTATGCGAATAAACATTCATAAAGTTAAGTTCATTTCGAAATAACCGTGTGCGAATCCGTACTAAATTAAGAAGACGTCGAGCTTACACATCTAAATTGGAAGTTTTAATGTAGTGAAGAAGTGAGTGAGTTAATGTTAATAATGGACGATGGGTGCCGTCTTTTTGACCCACGTGATTTACACCAAACGGAGATGCTACTAGAACGATACCCCACGTCAGAAAGTCCACTAGATCTGCGTGGTCAACAGGGAAACCAAATAGAAGGTAATAAACAGAAAGATGATATTTATGGTAAAGAAAAAGCATCCCCGAAAAAATCTTCGAGTCTCATCAAACCGCCTTACTCCTACATTGCGTTGATTACAATGGCAATTTTACAATCGCCACACAAAAAACTAACGTTGAGCGGTATTTGCGAATTCATAATGACAAGATTTCACTATTACCGTGAGAAATTTCCCGCATGGCAAAATTCTATTCGGCACAATCTTTCGCTGAACGACTGCTTTATAAAGATACCACGTGAGCCTGGTAATCCAGGGAAAGGTAACTATTGGACTCTTGATCCTTTAGCAGAAGACATGTTTGATAACGGTAGCTTTCTGCGAAGGAGAAAGAGATACAAGCGACCATCACCGACGAATTTGCTACTGCGGGACCACCACAGCTCCGCAATGGTAGCCTCATTTTTAAATCAGGAAAACTACCAACACGGACTGTTTTCCCACCCGAGTTTACACAACCCATACTCATACATTCCCAGTTTGCCAACGAGTCTACCGAGCGGGCTGCCCTTTTTGCCTCCGTTGGATCTGGCCCGATTAGGTTTGGGACATTTAAATATCCTTCCCCAGCCGTCTATATGTAAGCCGGTTCCGGTACAACCTCCCAGTGTTACGCCGGTTTCCGACGTTGACGACATCACCAGTACCGAAATTTACAAAAAGGCGAAGAGTGGATTTTCGATAGAATCGCTTATCGGAAGTGAAGAGGACAAACAAAAACCTTTACATATTGTAAATATACGCTCTGAAAGTCCCGAACCGATTAATATGTCGCCAAAATTTGTACCGATTCATAATCAAGTTTCAGCGTTTTCTCCTTTGTCGTCATCAGATGATTGGACTAGGTGAAATTATTCCTGTGATGATTGAATCGGTAAAACTGTACGGGATCAGGCAAGTGTAAGTGATAGAGATGCTCCTTGATTTAATCCAAAGCCAAAGATATTAATTTTGTGATTACGAAGATGCAATATGTCGTAGAATTGTACAAATTATATTATAGAGTGTGTGTGCGTAAAATGTATTTAAATTATAGAGTGACTGTTAGAATTTCTCGTAATTTACAATCATTAACATTCCAAATCCTTTTAATTTTGAAGGAATATGCTAAATCAGTCTCAGGCGTATTTCTTGTGATCGCAGAGATTTCCTTTGTAAAACTTGTCGTTTTTTGTATGTTATAATTTTCATATTGAATATAAAAATGTACATAACTAATCATGTAGATTTGTAAAATGTTAGCATTACATTACAAATAGAAAATAAATTATTTCTGCGAAGACTACCTACTGAACATTTTGACGTTTTATTTCCTGCAACAATAGTAGAGCGTCGGAATAAAATTTCGACGTCGAGTAGTTACAGCTCCGTTTATTATCAATAAGAAGCGATAAATAATGTTACTCAATATAGTCATGTGTGGTTAATTTCAGAAGCTGGAACTCGATAGTCCGACGGTCCCTCCAGTCGATAACATCCAACTTGGGACACATTCCTCCGCTGCTATATCATATTTCACCTGAAATTGCATCTTAAAATTATGTATTCAAACATATCATCGTATCATTTAAATTTAATTCATGTTTTTCTTCGGAAAAATATACTACAGCAGTGTGCTTTCTGGTTTCGCATAAAGAAAACACGCACTGATAAATTCACCCGTCAAAACTTGCAGGATACTCACTTAAAAAAAATTCGCCTTCAAGGTAAATTTGCTCGCCGAGTGTTCATACCAGAAAAAAACCGAATTAGTTTTCCGCATTCTGAATTTTTTCAGACGTGGTGAGCAACTTTTTTTGAGATTAGTTGTTTCTGATGACGAATGTTTAAGGGCGAGTTTTTTTGTTCTATGGAGAATTTTTCAATTTTCGGAAGCCATCATTCCCAGACCATATTTTCATAGAAGTTGGCCAATATTCCGGAGATAAAATTGCAAAAATTGTTCAATTTTGCGTCTAAATCGATGAGAGGATGACCCATTTTAGCGTAGTGTAATTTAGAATCAACCCTTACTTTTTTTAACCTTTTGCACCTTCAATTCTAGTAACTTTTCTAGGGATTTTTGTCTAGTGTGATTTAGAATCGGACTTTTTTGCCATCTATTTCACATTCAATTCTACTAACTTTTCTAGGGATTTTCGCCTAGTGTGATTTAGAATCGGCCCTTTATCCATACTACCTATTAAGAATTATACTTAGGAAAAAGGATGAAATGGCTGAGTACTCTTAACAAAGAACAATGGAATTCTCCTCACCCGCTAGTACCTTACTAGCTTAGTTATTATTCTAGACATGATTTTTCAGCCAGAATATCATCAGGTAAACAATTACACCAATGTTATGAGGTAATACTCCCTAATTTTGTAAATATTTAAGACTCAATTCCAGGGCCGGATAAACCATAAGGCGAAATGGGCGATCGCCAATGCGAATGAGGGCTAAATTCCTAATTATCAAACAATATATAAACCCGGCTCTGAAGCTGCCTATGCAAACATTTTAGAGTTGTTCGGATTTTATTTACAACGAAGAAATAAAAATAAAAATGATTTAGATCAAATTACGTTCCTGATGAGTGCCTACAATTTAAATATTTTATTAATAGTGACCATAAGTTTCAGGGAAAATCAATGTTAAACTACAAAAAGGTATTAAAAATGTTGTAGTCGGAAAAACTATAACCTCTACTTTTCCGTCGACTTTTCCCAACATGGATATCGCTGTACGAATATTCCTTTGTCTTCTAGCAACGAATGCGGCAGGTGAAAAGTCGTGTTCTTGTGCTTTACTCTTAAAAGAATTAAAAATTATTTGAGAAACTGTTTGAAAAATAATAAATCAGCGACTTAGCATTATCAAATATTTCTTTGGACAAACATTCTATAATAGAAAGATTTATTGGTTTTAAAGATTAAAACGTTCACGAAATTTTTAATGTGGTTTATGTTTGTCTAAATGTTGTTTATTTATCCTATGCCTAAATAAGATTTTATTTTCTGATAAAATGTCTTTCGGTTAGTTTTAAAAAAATGAAAATGTTTCTTAAATTTCGCGGATATATATCTCTATCCAACATACATTTTTTGGAGGGGGGGGGGAGAGGATTTTATTTGCCCAGGGCGAAAAATGTCTTAATCCGGCTCTGCTGAATTCACATTCACAAAAGATAAATATTTTTTAACGATATTAAGAGAAAAGTGAATCTGCAAGTATTAAAAATGGGAGATAATCGCTAGAAATCGAGGTTAGTTTTTGAATAGAGGAAAATGACGCCTGACATATTTACATGCGCACCAAAATTGCTGTGAAAAAAGTAAAACATACATATACTTTTCTAAGTTAGTTATACGATTATGTTAGGTAAAAAAAACGTTTTATTGGTGTCTCCTAGTATAAAAATAGTTGATGCCTTATCCTTATTAAAGGAATGTGCACTTGTGTCAAAATAAATGTCTGCAGCTTTAATTTCACAGAATTATTTAAATTTTAAAGAATATAATTGATTTAATTCATAATATTATTTAATTTCTTTGAGGGACATCCTAATTGAAATTTGGTTTCTATTGACGGTGCTTATAAAATGATGGTGATAGTACATACAGCTCAGAGTAGAGTTAAAATTGTAAACATTAATTAGAAACGAGTTGAAATTTTGAGTATGATATACCTACATTTAATGGGGCTTAAAATACTCTATAAAAACCTCTCGTCCAAAACATTATATGCCTATAAAGAAAATAGGCAGCACTACTGATGGGAATAAGCGATCATTCTTCTATGGTTGTGGTTGCCGATAAAAAATTAGAACAGAAACGTACCTTTGGGGGCTTCGGAGGTAGACGATGCATAGTTTAGGGGGAGGGATGAATATCCCAATACCACCATGTAAATGGTGATTAACTTAATTAATGGTGTACCATTTTTTAAGGGAAACTTCAACCTATGGTATAGTTTTATGATTTGTGAGTCAATTAATTCCCAAATTTTGTGCAGCCTTCCATACAAAGTTGCAACATAATAGTTGGGTGAATTAGAGGAGGAAGAGAATACCGCCAGCGTAAAAAAACTAAAATAAAAAGGGGGAAAGTAGGTACTAACATCACCAGTGATACAGCATCAGCCATTCAAGTCAAACAAACAAATTCTGCAGCTTTAGTAGATGAATCAAACACAACTGACAATGCAAACAGTGGCAATAAAGATAACATAATTAAAATACCTAAACCTCCTCCAATCTTTGTGCAGGAAGTTACTACCAATTTTTGATAAAAAGCATAAAACATATTATGGAAGAAAAATAATTTACAACCAAAAGTATGACGGATAACATAATAAATAAAATAAATAAATTTCCGTAATCCAGATGTGTACAGAAAACTCGTAAAACATTTTCAAGAAAACAACTCCAGTGACTGACAAAAATACAATACCTAGCTACCCATAAACATGAAGTTAGAAATATAATTAATCTAAATAACATAGGCAAACTAAGGAACTATTTCTTGGATTGGAACCATATGAAAAACTTCCTGCAAAATGTAAAAATCTCTGTAGAACCACCTAATAGAAACACAAACCTGGTACAATGCACAAGATATAATCACACCAAACCATACTGCAACAGACCATACGCCTGCATTCAATGTGGTGGATCTCATAACACCACAGCATACAAAAAACCGATTGATACTCCCGCTAACTGTGCTTTATGCAATGAGGCGCATTCGGCCAACTATAAAATGAGCTCAATTTATCAATTACAAAACAAAACCAAACATAAAGCACGGCCCCAAAAAATTGCTCTACCTACCTCTTTTAAATTAGAACCGCACTTTGCCCGCTAAGAACTTTTGGAACCCACCAAACCAACTGTGAACAAATGAACAACAATAAATCAGAATTTTCCACAGATCCAACCCTTGCCCAATTCCTAGAAGGGTTTAAGAATATACCTGAATCAACACCTAGAAAACAACATACGCTTAAAAACAATTGAGGAGAAGTTAATAAATTCGTAATCACCACACAAGAAGCAGCGTGGTACGCTACGCCTCAATCACAAGGGGAAAGTTCGAATTCGCAAAATATCCCACAAAAGGTAGATATTTGAAATTGGTGAGGGGAAAAAAAGCTAGAGCGATTTGGCAACGTACACACAACCGCTACGATAAAACCAATAAACGGAAATTAAAGGAAGCAAAAAATGAAACCTTTCGACAATATGTAACATCTCTTTTCAGAGATTACTACTACTACTGGAGTGCCACACAAGAGACCACAGACGCAAATACCGCCAATACGGGGACACCTGATGATTCGGGGGCCAAATCTGAACACGAAAAATCTGACAGGAGTATTTATGCCCAGAAATATCTTTCCTGAGGCTCCACTACAACTTTCACCTCCATTACGAGATCTTATAATTGCTGGATTACGTCAGGAAATAAAATTAAACAACAAAAAAGCACCAGGCTACGACCTCATAACATGGGCCTATTGCCCGAAAAAGTAACTAGCGTTATTTAACTCAATACTGCGTTTGATACATTGGCCTTCACAACTAAAGGTCGCGCAGATAAAAATAATTTTGAAACCAGGAAACGGCAAATGCGACTCAGTCATACAGACCAATCGGTTTACTACCAATAGTTTCCAAACTCCAAAAAAAACATTTAAGTGCGCACCCTGTGCTCAATTAAATAAGTGTAACGTGGAATTGCACTTTGAATCATCGTCCACCATTGCGGCAATTAACGGGAAGAAAATATGCTTTCTCACAATATATAGACCGCCGAACGGAAATGTTGAATTGTTCTTCACCAATATAGCTTATCTCTTAAGTATTGCTAATACAGTTAGTGATTACACTATTCTGTGTGGCGACTTCAACATAAATTTGTTTTCGTGTTCCATTGAAACCAGGATGCTTTTAGACTTATTTGATTCTTTTAATCTAACAAATAAAAACAGTACTGCTACAAGAATTCATGTTAATATTAACAATGTAATCTCGAAATCGGCGATAGATTATTTGGTAACTTCGATCCCCACCAATTATTATGCCTATACAACAACTAATCTACACTTATCCGATCACTTTGCTAATGTGATCGTGATATCACAGCATTTTCTTGCGCAAAGTAATGACAAAAAAGAGACCAAAGTGTGTACATCTCGCGTAACCACTAATAACAATTTAGACAACTTCAAATCAACCCTTGCACTTGTGAACTGGGAGAATGTATGGGAGTGCGATGATGTAGACTCGGCTTTTCAATTATTTTTTGAGACAATTCTATGGTTATTCAATCTTATATGTCCCGTTATAACCAAAGTGGTAACAACCAGAAGTACTGGGCAAGGACCAAGGTGGTTTACATCCGAATTAGCAATTGCTAGGAACGATCTAAAACACCACTTCTCGCAACTAAAATCTTGTGATTCCCAGTGCGTGTTCAAACACTACAACTTAAAAAAGCGAAGATATAAGCAACAAGTTAAACATTAAGCTAAACGCACATACTATCAAAAGGTTATATCAGACTCACAGAATAAACCCAAAACCCTGTGGACAATGGTGAATCGTGAAACTGGGCGAAATCGTGAAAAAAGTAGAATTGCACTAAATCATGAAAATACACTAATAACTCACACGCAGCAAATTTCTAACTTATTTGGAACATACTTTTCAACAATAGCTTATTGGACCTGACCAATAAGCACTTTGACAAAAACACGACATGCTCTGTTACATTAGACAACAGAATTAGTCAATCAATCTACGTCTATCCAATAACACAACACGAACTAAATCGTACATTGGATTCCCTAAAAAACACCTCGTCATCAGGAGAAGACGGTATCACTGTGAAAATCTTGCGACACATTTGGACGTCCATTGCACCTGTCATACTACATCTATATAACAAATCATTAGCCTGTAGAACTTTCCCCGGCTCACTAAAAACTGCTCGTGTAATTGTGTTATACAAGAAGGGGGATCCGACAAGTATTGAAAATTACAGACCAATATCATTGTTGAGTATTTTCTCCAAGCTCTTGGAAAAAATTATCTCCAATCGATTAACATCATTTATAAATAAATTTAAAATCTTGCCACCCTGTCAGCATGGCTTTCGGTCAGGGATGTCTACTGAAAGCGCAGCGTTCGATCTACTAACACATCTGTACACAGAACTAGACAAAAGGAAACTGATCAACGTTCTACTGTTTGACATCAGTCGTGCCTTTGATACCATCCAAACAGAATGTATCTGTTATAAACTCGAACATCTGGGTGTTAGGGGACCGTTGCTCGCGTGGATAAGATCTTTCTTGACGGGAAGACAACTATACATGGACATAGAAAATGTGCCATCTAGATCTAGGACGTTTGAAGTATCTTTGGGTGTTCCTCAAGGATCAGTGCTTGGTCCTCTGCTATTTTTGTTATACTGTGCTGACCTTCCAAAGTTCGTAAAAATTAGTAAATTGGTAGGTTTCGCTGATGATACTACAATTGTGGTCTCGGCCGATACCTCAAATGATTTACTTACTTTAACCAATCTTGCCATGAAGGAATTTAAAAACTGGTGTTGTGTAAATAAACTTGTTTTAAATGTTGAAAAGACCGTATGTCTCCAGTTTGGGAAGATGAGGCCATCAAATGAAACCAATATAAGACTTAGCGCAAAGTTTTTGGGTATTTTTATTGACGATGAGTTATCGTGGCGCCAACAAATAGACCATGTTTGTAAAAAACTTAACAAGACTTTTTATGTGCTGTTAAACTTAAAATCGAGTTTAGATCAAAACGCTCTACTCACAATATACTATGCTCTGGCATACCCCATCTAGCATACGGTGTAATAGCATGGGGTGCAGCTGGGGAGTGTAGTAGAGTATTTACATTACAAAAAAGACTTGTTCGACTAATATTTAATATTAAGCCCCTAACTTCACATAAAAACACTTTTATTGCCATCAAAATGCTTACATTTCCAAGCATTTATATTTATAAGTCAAGCATGTTTGTCCATAAAAATCCTAAATACTTTACCCCATTGAATGCTAATCATGACTATAAGACAAGAAACTCTGATATCCTCACTATTCCCGTTCACCGTACGACCAAATTCGAAAAAGGACCATTGTACAATTGCATAAAAATATATAATTCCCTTCCATCTACTATTAAAAATTTGAAAACCGACATGGCATTTAAAACGGCACTAAAAAGTTTTTTAGTGCACAATTGTTTCTATAAAACAAGCGATTTGTATACACTGTGATTTATATTGACCAACTGTGATACGACATATTTTTAATGTGTTTTTTAATGTGTTTTTTAACGTGTTTTTTAATGTGTTTTTGTTAATATTAGTGACTATGTCTATGTCAATGTATATTGATCACAGGCAATAAATATATTATTATTATGGTCGGTGTTTCTTGTGAGAACTCAGGTCTAGCCTGGTTAACTAATCGCACGGATTAAAATCAAGTAACGATTAGTGTCTGTGTCTGTGTCTGGTGAAGTTATGTAGGGTCCTTAAAAAAAAAAAATAAAAATATCACACACGTACATTGGACATCTAGGGATACTATGTAATTCGTACTTACCAACATACCTATTGATGGGCACAATAGCCAACGCTATCAGGAAAGAGGAAAACAAAACAAAACAAAAAAAAATCATTATAATAATTCCTGTAATTTTATTAAATGGAGTTTATTGTGTAAGTGTTTCTTTGGCTTTGCGTTTGGGTTGAATACGAGTGGGTTGTGATAACGTGGTGTGTTTCTGTGAAGAAGGAGTTTTGTGTTTTTTAATTGTATTTATGGTGTTTCTTTGTTCCTGAGGTCGTATTTGTGAGGTTGCTTGGGTTTTTGGTGGAGATATTGCAGTATTTTGTGAGCCTGTGGTGCTGTTAAGGTTTTTGCGTTTCGGTTGTATACGAGTGGGTTGTTTCTGAGAAGAAGGAGTATTGTGTTTTTTAACTGTGCTAGGGCGTGTAACTTTATTGGATGGACCTGTCTTTGTAGTGCATGTTGCGTTACTTGTGTTTATGATGTTTCTTTGTTCTTGAGGTTGTATTTGTGAAGTTGCTTGGGTTTTTGGTGGAGATATTTTAGTATGTTGTGAGCCTGTAGTTCTGTATAGGTTTTTGCGTTTGGGTTGAATACGAGTGGGTTGTGATAACGTGGTGTGCTTCGGTGAAGAAGGAGTTATGTGTTTTTTAATTGTGCTAGGGCGTGTAACTTTATTGGGTGGACCTGTCTTTGTAGTGCATGTTGCGTTACTTGTATTTATGATGTTTCTTTGTTCTTGAGGTTGTATTTGTGAAGTTGCTTGGGTTTTTGGTGGAGTTATTTTAGTATGTTGTGAGCCTGTAGTTCTGTTAAGGTTTTTGCGTTGCGGTTGAATACGAGTGGGTTGTGAAAATGTGGTGTGTTTCTGTGAAGAAGGAGTTTTGTGTTTTTTAAATGTGCTAGGGCGTGTAATTTTATTGGGTGGACCTGTCTTTGTAGTGCATGTTGCGTTAGTTGTATTTATGGTGTTTCTTTGTTCTTGAAGTTGTATTTCTGTTGTTGCATGGGTTATTGGTGGAGACATTACAGTATTTTGTGAGCCTGTAGTGCTGTTAAGGTTGTTGCGTTTGGGTTGAGTACGAGTGGGTTGTGTTTGTGATAACGTGGTGTGTTTCTGAGAAGAAAGAGTATTGTGTTTTTTAGCTGTGCTAGGCCGTGTGGGTGAGGGTGTCTTTGTAGTGCGTGTTGCGTTACTTGTATTTATTGCGTTTGTTTGTTCAGGAAGTTGTTATTATTATTATTATTATTATTATTATAGTAGGAGAACTACTAGACATTTTTGGGTAGGTATTTGAGGCACGCTGCAAACTGGACTAACACTTCTCCAATATAATACCCAAACACAGAAATGCAGACCTGGCTGAGGAGTAGCAGGGCCAACACTTTGCCTTTAAAAATAATTTAAATTTTGAGCTCTTACGAGTCTTGTACATGTACTTCAGTACGTTTTGTTCAAGGCAAAAAATGAAGAATTTTTTGGCGAGGAATCCTCAAATTGCACGAGAAATGGGAAAAATGCTCCACAAAAATTAAAAAAATGCGCTACTGTCAGTCTGTTCACCCCTGGTCCGTCCCTGGCGGCTGTGCTGTGTTGAGCCTTAACAATCCAAAATTAGTAATGTTCACGTCGCCCCCTGGACGTTGGTCCAGTTCAGGAAAACGATCCAGAGACGACCTCCTTGGAAAGGTGTCGTCCCGCAGGAAATCTTAGGGAACCTAAATAGTGTAGTCATTGTTTTTTTTGCATACCGGCATTTATAGAGACAAACCAATTTTAATATTACAATACACCGTTTTATTTATTTTTAATTAGCTATTCGCCCATGCCAAAATCCTCACACATCAATCATTGAATCCCCATGTGCATTAATTAATTTTAACCAGTAGGTGGAGCACTGTTCTTAACACCGATTAAATGGCCAGGCCAGTGCAATGGATTTAAAACATTATTTGATGCATAGTGATTTACTATCTTTTGATGAGAATCATTTCCATTCACATACTTTAACAAAATTGTTTGCTTAGCGCTTGGTTTATTCAATGGCTTTGGACAACGGAACAATATAATAGCCGACTATACGTATACAATTTTTAAACTCCATTTTAGCTTAAGAAAGTCATAACGTAGCACTTTACATCACGTGAGGTTTTTTAGGCTCTTTCTATTTCTGCTTTGGCGTTTCGATTAGGATGTCTTGTCTTTTCCCGCATACCTACCTATAACCCGATAATCGCCGTGTAATATTTATTTGCTAGCGACGGATGCGCCTCAAATGAATCTGGTAAAAAAACTAATGCAATAAAAAAAATGTTGTCAACTTTAACGAAAACAGCGAATAAGGTAGGAGCCATTTCAATATTGCGAATTTGTAGCACACATTCCAGAACTTTCGGAATTTTCCACCTTCATACCACACAGTTTGAAGTGTTTAATAATGAATAAGTAATGAATGAAACCGTAAAATAGAGGAGGAATCGAGACATAAATAATTTATAAAATCCCAATAAGTGGAAATTAGTTGTTTGATGTCACATTGAGTACCTACACCGAAATCCACTATCTCTACAAGGACTTTAAATGCAGGGGGTGGATTGCTGCGAATAGTGCGAGATATATTAAAAAAAGAAGCTTTTACCTACAGTTTGCACATAAAATTGTCTAAGTACTATGAAATTCAAGCTAAAATTTTTAATTAAGTTTCTAGTTTGTTGGTAAATTAATTATAAAAGCCAGTGATACCGCAAAATTGATCCTGCGTTTCATCAATACCCCTTGTAAATGTTTGCAGCTATTAAATTAATCCTGCTTTAAATTCAGGGGATATTGTTACAGGTTTGTGTCTATGACAAAAGGGAGCAATACAATAGATATAAACTACGAAAGTCGGCTAGATTATGGAAAGCAAATCCATCGTGCTATGCTTTGAGAACGGATGAGTAAAATACATTGCAAGGTTTTTAAAATCGTAACCAATTTCGCAGCCTCTTTCTCATACGGTTGTGCAGACTGAGAGCTTAGTTTATTCCTCGAAAGACAATCTAGAATACCCATTACAGATTTTCAGCAAGCGTCAAAGTAGAAAATGTATATTTACTATGCATGCCTGAAGGGCATGGCATGGGCATTATCACTGCACTTGTTTACAGAGATAGTAAACACAGATCGTGTAATTGAAGGGGATATTTACCTTCCGCTTAGTCTGGCTTACAGTTGCACTTTCACACGACAAAGTAGAAAGTAGTTGTAATCTACGCCCCCATTTTCCGAGGGTTGATAGTTAATAAAGTTTACAGAACCGAATTTCGGTTTGATAAAAACGAGTAACGTAAATTTTATTGTTAGCCCAATAACAACACTTACACTTACGTTACGTATTAGATACATGGCACCTGCGGTGATTCTACTACTGTGAAGTGTTCTATGGATATTGGAATTTTAATCAAGAGGCTACTTATATTATCGCTCAAGGTTCACGAAAAAGACAGAGAATAGACTGGTATCCGAGATTGTGAACGTATAAAGTCCCTACGTCTGTTATGAGGGTTATGTAGAGATATGTCGAATTTACAAATATTGTAATAATGGCTCGACGACCCACTTCAATTTGAGTTTTTGGAAAAAAAACTATTAAAAGACCCAAATTTGTATAGGGTCTCTGGGAATTATGGATACAGATTCTGTGGCAAAAAATATCCATTAAATATCGAACCAAGTTAAGATGATATTTACCAAAATTCTAAATAAAACAAGCATTGCGATTGCCATCGTTATTGTTCCCCAAATACAAGAGAGGAAACCACTACAATACAATAAAAGGTATTCTATGTCATTCGAGGCGAAGTTCAGCCTAAGGCTGCTCTTGCACTTAACCTGGCTATCTACAAACGATATACAGGGTGGTGACTTGCGTGACGCATCATAGGGATTTCAATGTAAAATTCATAACATGTTATTATTGGCTCCCCAAATTATTTTAGAGCAAAAATGTATTCAAGTTTTTTGTAGAAAAAATTTTTTACGTCAATCAACCGTATTAGTTTTCAATTTTTTTCATATAAAGACGGAAAATTGGAAAAATAAAACCCGCATGTTTTTCAATAATCTGCGATGCCATGGAATTTTCTAAAACAAAAAGATATCCAGTTATCAATTAGCAGCAGTTCGAAATGGATTTTATGATCGACTTGGTTACTGTCTTGCAGTTAATGGTGACTTATTCGAACATTATATTAGAAAATCGTTTTTAGTAATTTGGCCTTTCTTTATGTTGAATTCGCTGTTCTAATATAATAATTTTTGATAGAATTTGATTTGTTTTATACCTAGCAGATATTCCATGGCATGACGGATAATGGCGTAGTTTTTGTATTATAAAATTCCATGGCATCACAGATTATTGAAAAAGGTGCGGGGTTTATTTTTCCAATTTTCCGTCTTTATTATGCAAAACATTGAAAACTAATACGATTGATTGGCGTAAAAAAATTTTTTTCTACAAAAAACCTTAATACATTTTTGCTCTAAAATAATTTGGGGAGCCAATAATCGCATGTTATGAATTTCACATTGAAATCCCTATGATGCGTTACGCAAGTCACCACCCTGTATGTATGTACAATGGAATCCACATAAAAATGGTCAGGTAAAACAAAGAGTACCTACGACAATAAACAAATAAAGAATGTGAGTCAGATGTATTCAGGTAAAACAATTTATCGGGGAAACAAAAACTAAAGAAGCATGGGATGTGATCAAACACCCGCGGAAGGAGAAGAAAAGAGGAAGGATTGACTTCATCATCAATCAAGATAAGTGAATGGCAACAGAATCAATTTAGAACACTTAAACAAACGCCACACTGTAGACAAAGTACAAGAGATAACTGCCGAAGAAGTACAAAAAGCTGAAAAACAGGTGAAGAAAGCTCCTGGGTCCTGTGGAATTTATAAAATACGTAACTACAAGGGCTCATAATATATTAAGATAGGTACATACAGGGTTTCTTTTGAGAACACAAAAAAGTTTCAAATAAAGGTTTTAGTATTTTATCTGTACCGACTAAAAATGTAGTAATTGCAGATTGAATTCAACATACAGGAAGTTTTCAACAACATACGTTTTCAATATGTTTAATGGGACATCCTGTAATATTGTATAACATTAGTTTCAATATTTATAAAAAAAGGTTGTGTAAAGTACTGGTTTACTGGCCACATTAGAAATGTTGCATAGGAAAATAATAAGGACAAAAAATAGAAGAAGAAATTACTATTGGAGAAGAACAAAGAGGGTTCAAGCAGGTCACTCATATATCTATATCATTTCCAACTTTAAGCAGATCTTTGAAAAAAGAAAATTAAAAAATTGGGAAACTCATATCGATGGACGTAGAAATGGTTTTCGACACAGTACCCATTAAAAGACTATGTAAATACTGGGAACACAGAAATAAAAAAAATGCATTCATACTTTTAGAGCAATGAGTCAATGAAATGTTATTCCGAAATAGATAGGGTGAATCAAATTCATGGCTCACCATTAGGATTTATGTATCGGTGAGAGATACAGTGTAGGTAAAATGGCGATTGTTATTTTTCCTAGCTCATTCAATCAAAGTTCAATATGGCGTACATAACAAATAAGAAAGTAGGTACGGTGCTAAGTGAACGGGAACCGTCCATTTCCAACCGTTTAGGCTAGAGAAAATGACAACGAAATTTGATATTTTCAGTTTTTCGGTGATATCGCTGTTATTTTCTAAGATTTTTCAAAAATTTCAAATACTTTTTTTATTTAAAAAAACAGCCAACTCTGCCTCCATTTAACCTACACGTTATCCTCCAGCAAAGAGTGGATCAACGAGAGGCAATTGATCTATATGAAATCTAAACCTCTCAGACTTCTTTTCTGTTAAACAATCCGATAGACCATTGGGAATCACAGTACTCCATTTCAAAAATGCGCAAAAAAATATTTGGTACAAGATAGTGATTCCAATTAAACTTGGAGATGACGTAACACAGAAATTGGTCAAACGACGGTGCGTACAAGTAACTCAAGGAAAAGATCGGCCCCTTCTCAGAGTAACTGTGCGAACGCAAACATTTCAGCAGTCAAAGTGAAATGAGTGGGATTGAAAAACCGAGAGAGAGTATTACAGTATAATTGACAGAGGAGGGCACTTATATACAATAAATAAAAAGCCAAAAGGAGTGTGTGTCTCTTAAGGGGTAACAAAAACTTTGTCATAGCATAGGAAAAATCGTTAGCAAGCATTTCTTAACTATGACTATAAAATTTCGAAAACTCTGCAAACTTATCTGGTTAAGTAACCCTCGTTTCAAAATAAAACACTGAACTATTAAAGGTCAGTAAGTTATCAAAATTAGTTAAGGCGAACGTTTTTGCTACAGTGTGAACAGAACAGAGTGCGTAAATGCAATGCAATTCTTCTGGTTGTTAGTAATTTTTGGATTCAGTTCTTGCACCTCCGGATGGCCAATTTCCGAATCGAGCAATCACAGTATACGTAAGTACCTACTTGTGGCATCCGAACTCGAGTTGCATCACAGATTATTTTTTGTAGCTCACGAAGGGCATTGCTTTAGCTTACGCCCCGGTGTTGGTTCAATGAAAAAGGGCGAGTTTAAGACTCTATCACACGTGTGTATTCTGGCAATGTGTGATGATGATAAAGATGGTACAATCTACTATAACGCGTGAGTAATGCACGTTTTGCAGTTACTCATGATATTGACAATTTCATTTTAGTTGCTATAGAAAACCTTTACCACCATACTGCGTTTCTCTAAAAGGAGAATCTTCGAAACCTTACCCTCAATGCTGCCCTTACGTAAATTGTAAATCACTATTTTGATTTGATATTATAATTAATTGGACGACAAGAATGTACCGAGTAAGTTGGAGTACTCATGGCTACATTTTATGGAGATCCAAAACGCAAATCATTCCCCATAAAACTTTAATTGTTGTAAAATTCAAATTTTGCGTTTTGGATCTCCATTAACGATTGACTCCATTGTGAGAAAACTAAGATCAAGATGGACCTCAACAATTAGGCTACATTTATAGATAAATATTCGTCGATGAGCAAGAAATGTTAATGTTAATAGTCGCCGGATCTGTACCAGTTGTAGGTTATACGAGAAAACTTTAGTATTATACTACCTACTTATATAGCAGTTGTAGAAGTATAGATATAAATTTACACTGAACATTGCACTATATAGTGTGTTCTATCTACAATAGACCATTTTTAAACCTTTTTATTATTGCAGCTGCGAGGCGCAAAAGATTAGCAATATGAATCCTTTCAAGGCAGTAACATTTCTTTAGTGGAATACCCTATAGTCTATACATTCTGATATATTTTGAAAAAAAATTAAATTCTGGACCATTAACCATTAATTAGCGTCACTGTAAATTATACATTCTGGATAAAAAATGGCAAAGAAACTTGTGAAAACTAAGTCTACAAGCGAAAGAATTACCTACAATCACCGTGTTGGAGTGTTGCTTTCAATCGGTACAAAAAAATCCTCCAACTCCAAGAAATGTATATTGCAATTTGAGCAAGAGTGTATAATTTAAAAATTGCTTATGGAAATAAATGCAATTAAATTTGGTTCGTAAATCTAGTTTTTGTGGTCTGTAGAGTGACGAATAATGGGGTAACAGTCTCATTTATTTTGATACGTAGTAACCCTGAAATTCTGCGTGACATTTCAGTATTTTGTTTTTTTGTGTGGGTCATACTGGGTATGCCATTTAAAAAAGGCACTTTCTTGAATATCTAAACAACCTGATAATCAATGACTTGATCATTACTATACATACAGGGCGACACAATGAAAACGAAACAGGTTGAATAACTCAAAATTTAGAAAAAAATCAAAAACATGTCGATTTTGGTTGGTGGGAGGACCACTTTTACTTAAAAATTTAAACTCCTAGCGTCAACTCCCTAAGCAGCCCTTTAATAATTATTTTAATTGAACATTGGGTCGAGTGGCACATCATTAGAAAGGGCTCTTCATTTCCTACACGTCTATGGTGTAGTTTTCAAATTTGAGAAATCAACACAATAAAACCTCCTAATAACTCTCAAACATTTACGGCCGGTATTATAGGGCCATATTGTCAGCTAACGATGTTGATGATATGCCTTTTGAGATACAACACAGGGGTCAATAAAGAAGACTGACAACAAGAATTAAAGTTTGAGTTGAAAACGAAGATTTGATAATGAAAACTTAACCGCGCGATGGATTCCTAGACTCGTCTCACCAGAACATAACGTGTAATGCACGAAATTAGTCAGCCAAATTTGGATGCTTTAAAACAAGATATCGATATTTTTCTAAAAATTATCACTGGTGATCAAATCCCATATATAACTGAGATCCTCCAAAAGAACACAAGTCGATGTGGTGAGTGCATTAAGCATCTCCACTACCAAAAATAAGCAAAAATGCAGTGTACAGCGGGGAAATTGATGGCAACAGTTTTCCGGGCTTCCAAGAGTTAAGTTGAAGAAACAATTAAACAAGGGAAAAGAATTGCTTCTGATGATGGCCTGAAAGTTGCTCTTACTTATTATTTTGAAGAGCTACCAAAATAATGGTTTGAAGATATCTATTCGTTTGTAGCAATATTGACTAAGTTTATCTGACTTTCTTTGGTATCTTAATCCAAAAGACGCGCTATCTGAATAGATACGGTGAACTACTTCTTGCAATAAGTACGTATGACGAAAGCAGGATGTTATTGTTTTCGTAATGTAATCTTGACTTGAGGAAATTGGCTACGTACTAACTTGATATGATGTAGCTCATTGCTTATCTAAATCTAAAAGATTGTATTGATTTATAAGATACTTTGATATGTATTGCGTGGTGGCTTCGGCGACCAAACAAATTTGAAGAAAGAATTGATTAAGCAACCCAAAACTGAAATTTGATTATGCTTCATAGGCAAAGTTTGGAAAATATCCCAAAACAAAAGAGAGGTATCGTTAGCAACTTTAAGCTTATATCACTGGAGCGGGATTCAACTCGCTATAGCACTAATACCCTCATCATCCATTATAAGGCATACCTACCTACTTGCATAATTGCCCTTATACAATAAAGAGCTTCCACTGAATGTCTACTTATTGTATGTGCAAATACCAAGAATGTTACGCATAATCGCCGACCTCCGACCCCCAGAGATAGCACCAACAAGTACGTTTATACTTAGTTTACTGACACCATGCGCTCTTTGACGTTTACCATAATCGTAATTTCCATTTTTGGACGCATCTACCCTTGGACTGCAATTGAGCAGACGGATAATGCCCAAAGTGCGTCGATGGGGTACTTCTGACAACATTTCTCCCTACTAAATCCTCGCTTTTACTAGGCCACAAAGAATACTGCTACAGTAACATTAAAGGCGTCGGTGATATGAAAAAAGGAGAAGTAAAAATGAAGTTTGGGGAGTGCGTAAAAGTTGAGTGTACTGAAGGGGGACTTATGGTACACACCGGGTAAGAAATAATCGCAAACACGCTCATGAATCATGATTGCAGTGCTGTTTCAGATGTGATCCCGTAAATACGGATTGCAAAACACCAGATTTGACAAAATTTTATCCAGACTGTTGTCCTGAAAAGTTATGTGGAGCGCAATGAACATAATTTTTCTGTAGAAGTACTACTTTCGTCGATGGAATCTGTTGGAGAAAAGTTAAAAAACAGTACTTCCACTTACCATGATTACAGTTACGGCCCTTACCTTTTAGAGTTAATAATTTAAGAATTGTTTTGCATTGCAGTACAGTGTGTAACAAATACTCTTTCGAAACTAGATCTAAAGTAACCTTTTGACGCAGTAGTTTGGCACTATTTAACTAATAATAACCGCGTTTTGCAATTACTGGAAAAAAATTGGCAAATAGATCGTTTCTGTGTAACTAATGCTTTGTTCATCATCTACCGACTATCCTTTCTCGAGGTCGAGATATTTGCATTTGAAGTTTTGAACCAATCTACGGTTATCGGTTATGAATGACTCATCCAAACACTACACATTTTCCTACCGACACAGCTTTCTTACACCAGGAAGTAGCAAAGAGCTTACCTTGCTATTAAACGGAGCGTCAGACATTTCTATACAAGAAAAAGCAAAACCTGTAAATACGGGCGGTAATACGGTTGCTAAAATGACAATGACATCTACTTAGACTTTTTTTTCAAAACCATTTTAGAAAATCTTAAATAAAACGAAAAGCATCACAGGGTATAGGGAATAGGGATAGGTAGGGAATATCGATGCAGAATTTGAAAGTGCAAAAAAATAAAGCAGGTTTCATTTGAAAAAATCAACTTTTTAAGGTTTGAAGTTATCAAACTTGAACATTAGTTTTAAAACACCCTATAGAAGGGCGATCAAAATTTAAATCGTTCGCATGTAGTATCACGTCACTATTGTTGATTTCGGAAGACTTTTAAATGCAATTCAACGGAACCATATGTACAGGGCGCTAAAGGAAAGCAGTCAAACGTCAAAAATTTTGAAAAATCTTGAAAACCTTTGATGCTAGGTATAGGGAAATGTGGTATCAAACGACGTAGATTTGGTACGTGATGGTTCTGTTAAATCAAAGCGCACTAATAATTCAAAATGCTACAATAGCTGCGCAAATTTTCATTTCACTCACCTCTTTACAAAAATCGTTCATTTTTGATAGGGATGTCATTACAAAATACCCTTATTTTTCAGTGTAGCATGGGCGAAAAGAATAATAAGGTATTGTGATTTAAACGCATTGCACAAGTCAAAGTAATTGAGAAAGTGATACAATTTATGTGCATGCATGGTGTAAATTACAATAGAAACTACAAACTTAAAGTTGTGCAATAAACCGGTGTTAATTACTGCGCACTATTCTTGTATGACTAAAATTGGTTAGGTGATACTGATTGCTAATACGTCCCTGCATTGAAACAGAATGAGATACAGATTGCACTTTATTTGATGTAAAGCTTAAAACACACTTACAGTGACATTATAGCGTTGAAGGGCTCTTATGACAGATAGGGGCTGTAGAAATGTTGAAGAGATGTCACCAACCACTGCACGTGACTGTTTGCATGCTTGTTTATTTAAACTTAAGCTTCTTATTGCAACTTTAATAAAGTTTAATAGTGTTTGTTGTTGCCAAATAGAAGGAGTGTTTGTTCTATAAAGCTTAACTTGTAAGCATTATCTCCAACTCCAGAAAGGTTCGGTGTAAGGAGCGCGCCTCCGGAAAATAAATCGAACCGAACTAAACTGACAATTATAAAATCAAGGGTTTATACTTTATAAAGTAACACATAACAACCTATGAAGCACTTAAGAGTACTGCAAATCCATCTATATTATACAGGGTCATGAATATGGAGTGTAAAAATTAAAATACACTAGGCATAAGCCGCGAACAAAAGCTGAAGAGCTTTCGAAAGAGGCACAGCTGCAACCATGAAGGGCGGAAAAGCTGCGGGCAGTCGATTTAATTTATCCTAAATTTGATTTGGATGCAAACTGCGCTATCAGGTGGAGCTTTGTTTTTTGATTGCGTTTATTGTTCAGCTGCAAATATTGAACCGAATCAGTTTCAATCCGCATTAAATAAATACGAGCCATCGTACAACTCTCATATTGCACGATAGACGACCAGCCAAAGGTATCACGTCGATCCAATAAATGTCTCAACAATTCGAATATTGCATAGGTTAGATATAAAACGGGGTGACAAATTTTATCGGTAGGTATTATCGCCCTCGTCAATAGCGCCCCCCGTTTATAACACTTTACGACATTCCAAAGCCACGCGGTCTATTTGCAGAAAATATTTCGAGTTATTTTCATTTCATTCTTTTGACAGTATGTCTTAAATTAAATTTAAATTAAATTGCAATGAATAACAAACGCTGATGTCGATGATAAAAATAATACATTTCTATGGGAATTGTTGATCATATAATTTTGCGTCTGGAATTTGCAGAAGAGGTAAAACAATAAAATTCCAGTACGGCATATTATTATGTAAGAGCGCTTGCCGTTTTTCTTGTCCTATTTGAAAGAGAATGTGTTAAATTAAAATTATGTACAGTCGTGTGGAGACTGTGTTCAGGAATTAATAGAGAACAAGCCGTTTCTTGGTTATTATATAACTCTGAATTTTGAAATAATGAAAACGTTAATAAACTCGCTTGTAAAAGGTCGTAAATTCAAGAATTTGATATTAAAATTATAAAAGTGGGTTTCCGATTGTTACTGTTTTGCAATGTATACCTTAATTAAACCTTTGCTTTGAAATTTGAGATGGAGTTGTTTGAATGACACCTACATATACAGGGTCGCTGATAAGTCTGGAAAAGGTCGATTATCAAAATAAGTTTTATACAAAAGATTTGAAGGTCTTTAATGTCTACTAGGCAGGTAGTAATTTTAATTTTACACCCTGTATATTATTCGATTTTGATTCTTCTCTCAATTTTGAGCATAAGTTGTAAGAAGCATAATGTACCCAAATGCAGTCGTTTTCGAGTTATCCAGTTTTCAAAATAAAACGTATTGCTTTAAAATCTATTCAATAAAGAACAATAATTAATGACATCACGAATTTCTTTTGAAAACACTCTGTGGTTCTCAAAGAACTGTTTGTGAAGTTTGTTATGATTATTTGCAATCATTAATTATTATTTTTCGTTCAATTATTTTTAATTTAATTTTAAAATAAGAGCGTTTATTTTCAAAACTCGATAACCCGGAAACGATTGAATTCATGTACATTATCCTTATTTGTGTCACAATTCTACGTATGTATTATATTCATAATGGAGATTCAAAACGCAAACCATTAACTATTGACCCCATTGTGAGAAAACTAAGAGCAAGATGGACTTCAACAATTATATTCATAAAATGAGTTTGCTAATAAAACCTCGATCCTTTTCACAAAAACACGCCTAAACTTTTCAACTTATTTTCAAAACGCGCCTAAAATAGTATATATATTAAAAGACAAGTGTTACAATGCGACCTATTGTAATACGACTATCTTGTGGTACCCACGAGTGTCCCCAAGATAGGAGTATTACAATAAAGCATTGTAACACGCGTTTTTCATACTATTTTTTCTATTTCGGTGCTTTAATTTAATAAAAAAAATCATAATCAGAAGCTATAGGGAACATTAGAACTAACATGTGTTATGTTGGGAACACTTTTTATGCCGTTAAGTTTTAGGTTGGCACCGTAGTAAGACTGACATTTTGAAGTTCAAACATGGAAGTATTGTACCTACTTGTACTAACTAGTAACTGCCAACTTAAGAGATGCAGATGAGTTACCAAAAAAAACGACTATAATCACTGTCTTTGCGTACAACTAGTTGTACAAAATCATCATTGTGACACTGAAATAGAAACACAAATTTT
Organism: Photinus pyralis; assembly: GCF_008802855.1. Taxonomy (NCBI): domain Eukaryota; kingdom Metazoa; phylum Arthropoda; class Insecta; order Coleoptera; family Lampyridae; genus Photinus; species Photinus pyralis. Next base: position 45,066,656 of record NW_022170249.1, read on the forward strand.
TTTTCTCTCGTTTCAGATAATTCATGATTTTTTTTGCATAAATAAAATCTCCGATCTTAAAAGTGATTCTTTTCGATACTATAAACAAGGGCCGTAACGATACAAGTGCAGCGCAGTACAGCGTGATTAACCCCTGGAATTATTAACCCCGACTCCACTCCCACCCCCAATACTCACACAAAATTCAGTTTATGGTTTTTTTATGGGAGGGGGAGTCAAGTAATTAATTAGAATTTGTTGTAAAATAAAACTTTACCCCAAAAAACATATGTAAAACTGTGATCAATTTCTCTGTACCGTAGTCTTACCTTAAAAGCCCTCAAAGACAATGCGCATTTAATTGTTACACTTGTCTGACACGTAGTTCGGCCCCGGGTTATTAATGGGCTAACTGGCGCCGGGGGGGGGGGGCAGCTTGAGTACGGGGGCGCCGAGCTAAATGTAGTCACGGATTTCGGTTGATCTGCTGTTGTAGACGATTCATACTTTCAGTATTAAGTATTAAGAATTCATCGAAATGTTAATTTGGGAATTTTAAGTTTAATTTTTTGAAATGCCTTTTCCTGCCTGAGCTTATGGTGCCGTTAGCTTGTATTTCTGCGGATGCCAAATGCCATAATTCTAATATCCAATCAAGTCTTCGGGTGAAGCATGTGAATTAACAATATGCAATTTTGAGAACTTTTTTATACACTGTGTCCAAAATAAGGGTGTCTTCATGGAGATTTCCGAAACCATACAAGGTAGGATGAGGGTCAAATTAGAGAAAAGGTGCGCCATTAAGGTTATTATCATGCAAAAAACAGAAAAATCCTATAACTTCCGAAGATATGCCAGAAAAATGGAAATTTGCCCATTTCTGTTTTAATTTCGTTAAGATAAAAAAAATAAAAATCCATTCTTATAGGCACTTTTTAAGATCTACAAGACAGCGAGCGTTGAGAGATTTTCAATATAACGTTTCGTTTCGGGGAAACATCATGATTCATGACCCTTTATTTTTTTTATATGGCCCGTAAAAAATACACACTGTATTGAGTAGCATTTTTTAATGAACACAACTATATACGGCACTTTTTTTTTTTTTTTTTTTTTTTTTTTTTTTTTTTTTGAGTTGGATCCATCGTTCTTCGAAATGAGGGTTGAAATATATTATGTTATCAAAAATCTCTAAACCTTCCCCATATAGTTTTATTCGTTGAAGTACTTCAACGAATAAAACTATATGGGGAAGGTTTAGAGATTTTTGATAACATAATATATATACGGCACTTAAAAAAAAACAAACATTGGTTGGTTTCAACAGGATGGAAACCCGCGCACAACGCCCTAATCGTGCGAGAATACCTATCCGACAAATTTTTCATTTTAGAGAAACAACATCTTGGCTTGTACACAGTGTATAATTCGTTTCCGTTGTGTTCCTGCTATTTTAGAAATTTCCATTCGGAAGGTAGGTACAAGGTCTTCACGAGATGTACAGGGTAGTCCAAATTGGACAATTTCTTATGGAAACACCATTTATTTTGAGAGGTAGAAACTAATTCCTAATCGTTTGGCGGCTAGGGACACTTCTCGAATTTGGTCGATGTCTTTAATGCTCCACAACTTTCTTATTGTGAAATATTAAAGATTAGTTGATTTTGACAAAATCTTACTTTGAACTTTGCATAACAAAGAAATTGAATAGCGATCTGATTAATAACGAAACTGTATTACCCGATCTCATATGTCGAGGAAATAAGGCATGTAGAGGTATCTAATCCGTTACAGCGAGACACAAGATATTCTGACACAATTTCAGAAATAGATTTATAAGTATTATACTTTTACTAACCTCCGCCTTCACATAGTAAATATCTTCGCTTATTCTTTAAATATTTTACTTGTTACTTGGCAAATAAAAGCGTGCAGAAGCGGATGAAGGAAACGTTCGGGCGCCAATCAAATTAACTGGAATTGTATGAATTGGAACAACCCCAACAATAGGAAAGTTTAATTCTTGATCGTGTCGAGTCAGCGTCAAGTTATGCAGTTCAATAAAGGCGCATCCCTTTTCATCAAGTCTTTTACTCTTCTAATGGTGATGTAAAATTTAATACCGTTTGTAAGCCGAATTTTTCTTTAATTATATTTATTCCGTACATACCTACCAGCCAAATAAAATAGTTGGTACTGTATGATGACATTGACAATGAAACAACATTCTCTACTCTACAGAAAAAAATCTCGTTAAATTTACGAGTGATGTGATGTTAAGGGCGTCCTTCAGAAATATTTTCTTGGCTTTTCGATAGTGGACGTACTGTTCTATATTACGTTTGCTAGACATTTCAAATATTCTGTATTATATGGACATTGAAAGAAATGTCGTGTTCTGTTTGCAAAGCAAAAATCTCATGTAGAATTCTGTATGTTGTTCACATCCTTTAACTTCCATAACACATTCTGTAGATTTTTTCCGATGAAATTGACAACCAACTTCTATAATTTGCAACCTTTATTTGCAGATTGAAGTAACCTCCCCATCTGTGCTTTTGATCGACATTACGTTGGTCACTTCGGTGTAATCGATGATTTTAAGTAAACAATTCATTCGCGTATCGTATTCAGAGTAGGAAGAAGTATGCTGGAAAAGTTTTTGGAAATCGTTGTGAAAATAGTACCTATATTAAAACCAATGTTGCAGAACTATTATAAGCACGAGTTCAAGTTCATGAATTAACGAGTGATAGAGGACCTTCTGCAACGAATGTTTTATACTATTTTCTTTGTTGAGCCCTTCAATTTTAATTTTACTCAATCAGGTATACATGACTGGTTGAAAAATCGTATAAAAATGAAAAAAGTTACCAAAAATAATTGTAGAACGAAACTCATTCCCGTATCAAAATCGTTCCTAACAACATATAAAAAATTCAGAACATTCAGGTCAGGTCACAGTGCATGACCCTATAACTGATTGCAGTAGACCATTGAATAAAAATAGTGTTTTTATTCAATGAGTAGACTAAAATATATAATCCAAGGGGCGGGGTTTTAGAGCGGGGTAATATCTTCATACAATAAATTGTCAAATTAAGAATAAAAACCAACCTGTTTCAGTTTTTTTTCTCAATATTAGATAGTAACAAACTTTCTCGAAAAATCAAGAAGGCATATCATATTTCACAGAAAGAATGGGTCACATACGCTTTCATTTCTTATGATCTGTGACTTTATAGACTTGATGGAGCTTCGAGTATGTTCTGAGAGAAACGCCACAATACATTTATTTATAAAAAGTACCTGTTATAGACTTTGCCATTTTCTTTGTCGCCAAACAATATGAACTTCTGTTTCTCGAGCTAGGAGATGTCCCTTAGTCTCGTCCGACTTCTGCGGTTTTGAGGGTGAGTGAAGTGTTTTCCATCTCTTCGTGTAGAGCGGCGTATAAGAATTGCCTACAAAAAATGTAAATTTTAAATTAATGAATAAAAATTAGTTTTAGTATTAGTTATAGGGATAGGGTTTGGCATTAGTTGAATACCCTAAATATATGTATTGATTGACAACTTGTCAAGTAATATTAATTAATAAACCCCTAAAGTTGATCTAAAATTTAAAAAAGCGGCAAAGCACCTCGGTGTGACCCACGGAGTCATTGGATTTCATCCATTTTCAATAGGCTTGTTACATGTGGTGGTCAACTGCGCAAAGTTTGAACCGAATCGGCCCAAGCGTTTGCCAGTTATCGTGTTCACGAACTGACAGACGGAGAGACAGACAGACGGGCAGAGGGACGTCATCGATTCCCCTATAAAGCTTACCTGCTTTGCTCTGCCGTTTAATAATCATTATTTTGTGACATTATATTATTCAACGTACAGGGTGAGACAAAGGTTGCACGAAGTGCTTTATGATGATGTGGTAGAATAGTCTACATATTTTGAAAAGATTTGGAATTCTAGGTCTTTTTTAGTGTAAGTATGTAAAACCAACTAAAAAGTAATAGATTCGAATAAAATTCGAATTACAATTTAAAAAATCACCTTTATACGCCTTTACCTATTTTAAAAACTATTTTGATTTCAGACTTCATGTCATTCTTTGTTTTCTATGTATATATGGAACATTACATACCCCGTACATACGGGAGATAACTCTTCGGCTTATTTTATGACCAATTAACACAAGTTATATGTAGGTAATATTGTTCTTTACAACTCCTGCAGTTTTGAGATATGTATTTCAATTTTGGAATATGTTACGCTGAAGGGCTTAAAATCCTGTTACAATCTTACATAATTGGTCATGTCAATGGTAGTGAGAATTTACAGAGTGGTGTTTTTTCAGGGGTTATGTTTAATTTTCTAATTCCGAACTTTTTTTTGGTGCGTCGCTATAGTAGACTGTAAAATAAAAAATTTATTTTCATATTTGTTTAGAACCCGTTTGGTTCCTTATAATTTGTATCTGTAACGTTAATGTCTTGTTTTATTAGTTTTGATACGAAATTGAATATATCGTTTCAATTCCATTCAAAGGACTGGATATTGCTAGTAGCCCAGTAAATGACCGTTTTGCCGTGTAATTTTTCGCGCCTCGACGGATTTGCTTCAAAATTTGGATTTAGGTTCCTCTTACCCTCTATTTCAAAGGTGAACCTGAGCCCAGGGTTGCTTTTACTTGGGGGGTGAATGCCACCCCTTCTCGGGGGAAAAAAAGATACGTTCAAAATTTGATTGAAATTGATAAATTGAGTAATTCTAAGCAACTTTTGTTCTATAGAGTTTTTTCACTAAGTCAATAGTATTAGAGTTATTTGCGAGTGAAAATGTTCATTTTTCAACAAAAAAACCACGTTTTCAGACGGTTTTTCGCAAACAACTCTAAAAGTAAGTATTGTATCGAATAAAGTATTCTTAGCAAAAATATAGCTTATAAAAAAACAAACAAAATGGTCTATATATGAAGTCTGTAGACCCAGTAGAAACAAAGTTGTAGCTGATGAAAAGTAGGTTCTCATTCGTCAAATTCCAAATCGAGTACTTCAACGTGAAATAACCAAAAAATGAAGCACTTTTCGGAGAAAACTTATGAATACTTTATTAAAGTGTTTGAAAAAACCTTTCATTTTGTTTTTAAGAAAAGTTCCTAGCATCAAAACTAAGTGAGTTACGCTCAAAATAAAGTTGGTCCTTTTTTTTTGGTAAAAAAAATTGAGGAAATCACCCCCTATAATTAGCACCCTAATTGTAATTAAGCGTTACCGCTTTACAGTTTACTTTATTTATGTATGGTTGATATGATCTGTAAGTTTGACCGGAGTAAAGTGGTTAGTTTTGAAAAAAATGTAGTTTTGAAGTAAAAAAAAAAATGTTGAAATTTTTAAAAATTGCCTACTGTGTAAACTAAACTAATACACTAATAATTATTTGGCAAAAAAAGGCAATTTTTCAAAATTTCAAAATTTTTTTTTTACTTCAAAACTACATTTTTTTCAAAACTAACCACTTTGCTCCGGTCAAACACTTATTTTGAACGTATCTTTTTTCCCCCCCGAGAAGGGGTGGCATTCACCCCCCAAGTAAAAGCAACCCTGGGCTCAAGTTCAACTTTGAAGTGGATGGTAAGTAGAACCTAAATCCAAATTTTCATGCGATTCGGTGGAAACGCGGAAAATTACACAGTATCGCCGTATTCCACGTTCATTTACTGGCCTATAGGAATATTGCTTATGTTAGAAAACATATTCGGATTTACCCTCGTCCGTCAGTCAGTCTATCCGTCGGTATAAAATATCGTTTTGAAATTATTTGATGTGTTTTCCTCAAATGTACTAGAAAATGTTCAATCTAATTTAATTAACGTTTTGCCCACGAAGACGTTAATTTTACTATAGGTAAGCGCCGATTCTAATTTGATGAATGTGAATGCATATTTTATAACGTTTAAGTTTGTTATTGTTGTTGCAAATAAACAAACAGTTGATTTGGGAAAATCAGAGAGTTGTGTAAACTTCCTTTATAAAACTTCCAAAGGATCGGTAAGGTATGTGACGAGTTAATTTAGCGAAGCGGAATCAAAAGAAGAGATGAGGCGTACGAGTGTCGTTGATGATCGCCCAACAGGGGGTACAACCCCTGTAATATTAAGCCAGCTTTGTATTTACAAGCCACTGGTCGTTGCCGGTAGTGCTCGGGATTATTAGTTTTTGATCCGCATCCCTCTGCGTCTATTTCACAATGGATTTAGTTTACCGTGTGATATGTCACGCTACGTCAAGTACTTTTAAACACTGTTCGACAGCAAGTTTCATCGTTTATGATCTATTATTAAAACGAAACGTATTGTTTGTTGTAGTTTTAGATTATAGGTAAAAACTTTTAACGAAAATTTAGAATAACAGCGTTTCAATTTGTTCACACCACCACAAACAATTTGGATTATATTATTTTTTAGGTAAAATAGTCTACCGTGTACTTTTTTCAATAGGTTCTTTATCTTTTCTTTTGCAGATATGCTACAAGGGCGATTGTAATTTTATACCTGTTTCAGTAAGTTGTGATATGAGGAGTATTACCTAACAGTAAGAATAAAACAATTGCTTCATCCTCAATTTGCAGCATCGTTTAGGAATTTAAAAGGACATACTCAAAATGTTATACCTAAAGCAGTTCGTCCTTCTATAAATATGCTATAGTTTGATACTGGAAAAACTTTCAAACCAAGCCGTCATGCGTTTACTTGAATAAAAATTCTGGTCTTTTCTACCGCTACCACTAAATTTTATGCATACTTATGTTTTTTTTATGTTTTTACACTAAGAAGTAAAATAAGATGCAGTTTTCTTATAACACAAACAGGTACCACTAACAAGTTGAGTTGTTGCATAAATGATTACACGATTAGTCTGTGTAAGTGTAGTGACATTGTTACATAAAAAAGCATTCCTAATTTTTACCACCCGCACGTTAGTAAGGGAAGTACATAACTGTATTGGGGTAAAAATGACCCCCCCCCCTCACACTTTTGTTAAAGAAATGCACGTTTTGAACCACCAGGAATCCGAATAAAACAAAATCTCGATTATGGCGGTCTGTCTGTCTGTAGTCTCATTTCCAGATAAACGGTTTAACCGATTAGAACTAATTTTGGTACACATTCTTAAACACAAGAGGAAGAACTGAAACATTTTTGAGCATAATCGCGCATGCGCAGGTGTGTGGGTGATATATGGGCCAGCCACAGAAAATTTTAAATTTTCTTTTCTACCCACCATCAGTAAATTACAGATACAATTTATTAATTATTTGAATTTGATTTGATAAATACTGAAAAAAGGGTAAAGATAATATTCAATGTGGAGTTCGCAACGTACTGACTTCTACATACTGATGAAAAAATGGACTTTTTTTCTTCAGAAGGCGGTAGTTTCATTATTACGGCAGATATACCTACAAATACGTTGGAAAGTACCTACTTAGTCAGTGCAGCTACGGATCGAGGTTTTATTAAGGCTATTCTATAATACAATAATCTTGCAAAGAATTGAGACACAAAGGTAATTATTCAAACCCGAGCATTCTTTGATGATTTCTTCGACAGTTATACTTAAAAAACCTTTACAGCCGACCGCCCAACCGATCGACGACCGAATAGCCAAAGTGCTATAACTTTTTTTCAAAAATGCGCTTAAAAGTTCAAAGGAAAAACTTTTCACGTAGTGGCGAAAAAAAATATCATAACCTGACAGTTTTTGAGAAGTGACAAAAAAGTTTTTACATGGAAGCAATACCTATTTTATATCATATTTTGTTAAAGAGTATTTTTCGCTCTTTTCAAACAAGGATTCATATGTCGAGAATTAACGAAAAATTTAACGAAAATATTTTGTTACTCTTCAAAAATTTTGTGAATGACGTACACGTAATGAATTTTCTTTATTTACCCATTTACAAATAGCATTTGCAAGAAAATCAGAAATATTGCGGGTTACTTTTATGGTGAGGTAGAAATTATTGAATTTTGTCGCATTTTACGTGGTCTATTAATTTTTTTTATTTACTTTGTTGTACTCGTATATTTTTTAGCAGAGTATTTTTCATAATTTTGATAAAAAAGGGGATTTTAAGAACTAGGAAAATGTAAAATATTGCTCTTACAGCAAATTTTAAAATGTAGAACTTTGAGGATTACTTAAATACAGCGTAAACTTATTTCCAAAGTGAAAATTGTGTTACAAAAACATGGGAATTTTGTAATTATTATAGTGAACTTGTCATAAGGGCGTATAAGACCAGGTCTAAGGCGCCTAAAAATTAGGGACACTTCGTTCCACCATTAGCGTAAGTTAAATTTTATAGTTTTACAATTTCATGCCCTATAAATTTAGAAAGAGTGGAAGCCTAACGACAGCCAAGGCTTCTGCCCCATTGGACTATTTTACTGGTCAAATTCCGATTTAAACTCTTAAATTTAATATTCACTTTCTCGTAAGATGGAGCTCTATACTACAGAAAATGTGTTCCAAGCTTGGTTTACTGTGATGAAATTATACAAGATGTCTCATCTAAAATTTACACTACTACTAAAGCAGTTTCTGGCAATTCAAAAAATTATCGAACATAAATTTGTAAAGAAAGGCGGCCAAATTTGACCTTAACTTCAAGTGTTTCCAAAGTCTTTCATCTCACCCCCTATGGTAGGCTGGCCAAATAACCTACGTAAAAATTACAGAAGAATCATTTTTCCTGTGATAGGTGTATTATTTGAAATTAATTCATTCCATTCCCTATTCGAAGTTTTGTCACTTTCAAAAATGCCAACACGTTATTCATACCTACGGTATACATTTCAGCAATCTGCAACTAATTTCATAATTCACTAAATTATAGCCGCGAATAAAGTAAACAGCTAGGATATACGTTACAGCAGATTTATCTATTTGTACTTTTACAATTTTCCTACTGTGTAGTAGAGAGGACGAGAACACGTGATAAGCAACTTTATTGTAGACCTTTATATCGATGTATCTATCATTCACAACAAAGTTGTACATACGATTTGAACTGAGCACATCTAGGGAATGAACGTTTGTAACTGATTTCCTCGTGAACGGCTCTTGATTTAGTATATGCCCGCCATTTCCATATAACAAAAATAAACATGCAAAATGGGCCTATTAAAACGTGGTCTGTTCCGTAATGTCTTAATAGGTAACAGAGAAGTTTGAGAACCTCAATTTAGGTATTACCTACCTATATATATATTTTTTTAAATTCGTGGAGGTAAGATATTTATCTTTAGCGTTGAGAAATTGGATTTAATTTGCCACTAACGATATACTTTTTATTTCTTAGTGGTTTCAAAAGCAATATAGCTACCACTCATCTAGCAATAATGAGATTAATAAGAACAATAGCGGGCGGGAATAACTTCCGCTACAACAGCTAGAGAGAGATAAGGGTAACTTTGGAAAATTTTACGACTAAGCGGCCAGCGTCATTTTCTACTTGACTGAACTTAAAATTATTTTCAATGGGCGCGTACATTTATAAACTTTTCTTTTTCTAATTTTGACAGAAAAACCCCACTCTCCCACGTGCTATGGTATGAATATCATATTGGGTTGGGACAGACGTTTTGAGTAGGTAGCCAGTAGTGGTCGATTTGGTTAGTAAGTGTCTGTAGAACTAAAAAAAAGTTCCGAAATTTATGGTAGGGGAGGTAAGTACAAATGAACATAATCTAAAGGTTTAGGTAGGTATGTGCAAATTTTACAGGTGCAGAATAGGGTAGGTGCATCTCAGGGGGAACCCAATAAAGTAATAATTGTCACAATTTTTCAATGCGCCTAAAAGTACCAAAAAAACATGTCGATAAATAAAATGCACAAAATGCATAACAAAGCCTTTCACAACTCACATGTTCATATCAACATCAACACACATTCTAAGACGCTTTAGATCTTTTATTTGCATTCTATATCAAAGAAAATTCCCTTCCATCGTTGTTATTCGCGTATCTTCAAACAAACGCGCACCCAACATCCATATAAATATACATTTCGTATTTCGTTTGAGAGTATTGAACGTCGAGAATAAATCTTATTATTGCGGAGAATGAGATGGAATCAACATCGGTTTGACAACGGAAAAGCGCGGCCATGCTGAAAATTAATATTGCGGAAAGGGACTTATGAAAAAAAGGACTCTGTCACTCTGTGTGAGCCAAACAAAACTTGCCTAATTAATAAAACGCTTGAATGTATGGACATATCTAGGTGACTTCTTCCAAGGTGTAATAATAATACGATCAAAAACTTATGTGAAACTGATTTGCGCGTGGAGGTTTAGTTTCGGAGGAATTTTCAGCCGAAAACCCCGCCCGGGTCCGCCATTGACAGGGGAAAACACAGCATCCTCGTCACCAGGGTAACGTGTAACCTTAAGGGCGGAGCGTAATATTGAATTACAAGGTACTCCTGTTCAACCCCTGAAGGGGCCCACGAAAACCCTCTTCCCAACCCCCAGTTCTTCGAACCCTAAATCCAATAATCGTTCTCGTTTAGATTGTGACGGAGTGATTTATCGACAAATCTCATCTGATAAGTGATAACATTAAAGGAATTTTCGACACGACCTTTACGATGTATTCAATTTAGGCGTTGGACTGAAATGTAGAGATACCGAGAAGGAATAGGTTAATAATTATTTCTATACTATTCGTTAGCACTATGTTCTGTCATTTATGGGGTGGTGGATTCATATGTAACTACACGACACCAAATCGTCTCAATTTGCATAGAAGTAGGTAAGCTGATTAAATTTTCAAACTCGTAGAATCAATTTTATGACATTACATTTCATTACCAGTAATAGTTCCTGGTTATGCCCATACATCTTGTGCACAAAATTAAGTTTGAATTATATTTTAGCACATCGTGAGTGTTTTTGTTAGGTAAGTACATTCGGCTAGGTACTCCGACAGATGCCTCTTTCTGAATAGCCCACTGTATTAAAACACATTGACTCTTGTGTCGGCTTGTCCAAATTACAGAATACTCTAAATTTACTGTGTTCGTATACACACGTGACAACACTTAATAGCAATTATAAAATACCCTTTAAATCTAAAATTAAACCCTATACTAAACCGACCCATAACCCATTCGACAAATCCCGCACACGAAAAAGAAATAAAACAAACCAATGTCACTTATTTTTCAAACAATTGTATGATCTTGATGATAAACTAATTATGTGCATTTTTGTTGCGGAAAGTGCGGTTACCTCAGAAAATTAAGCGCTTATTTATGTGGAGCTTTGGGACTTGGAGGGGAAGGTCACCTTGCCCAATCCATTATTTGAAATGCAAACTTATGCAAAAGTTACATTCGCCCGACCGCGAATATCTATATTTTGTTTGTCGACTCATGTAGATCACGAAGATTTATGTGCCTCTAACGACGGGAGAGTATAGTAATATAAATACAAACTCCCCATCATACTTTGTACAGCAAAATTCGTCTCAGAAAATTGATCCCCGAAATATTCATCCTCAGACAAATTCGCAGCGAAATATTCATTTTCAGAAAGTTTGTTTCTGCAAAAATTCGCTTATTTACTTTTTAGTATGAGCATTGAGCAATGGTATGATCCCCCAAAAATTAATAATTAATGCATTGGCACAAAAGTCGGTACTCTTTGTTGAGCGAGTTTTTTATCTGGACCATATGTATCATTAGAAGAAAAGAATCTCGGACGCGAGTCCTCGAGGACGAAATTACTAGCTCAAATGAACCTATCCCACATATTGAATGTTTGTAGAGAATTTTTCCAGTGTGAATATAACTAAAAGAATATTCCGGAGGCGCATCTTCCTACCTATACTATATTCGGGTGTGACATCACGTGATACTAAGCATTTTTGGAGACGAATTTCCCAGAGGACAAATTTCTAAAGAGAATTTGCCTCATTTTATCAACGCAGCAGCAATCATATAATAAACAATGAACGTTGTTAATCAAAATGTGCATTATTTAAATAGATAAATAGCTATACTACGGAATTATTCCCTCATTGGCTGATATTTAGTTAGCATACCATCCACTTTCAATTTAAGAAGAGGATTAATTATACCGGTTTGTCGAGAATAGTCGTTATGTAACCGATTAACCGGATGGGCATCTTTAGGAAAATCGGATACAACCTCAGAAGTTCTGCGAGAATTGCGACGGAGATTGAACTGGGACATTTGGTCTTACTATATAGTGGTATTGAAGATATTCTTTATCTTTCATGGAATGGCTAAAACTTTAGAAACCAATTAGGTAGGTATATTACTGCAATTCTCCGGCCACAATTTTGAAAGCCGTGCACAATCGTTTTCTTTAGCCGGAAATTTTTCAAAAGAAAAATTCTTTCACCGCACCATCGTTTGTTATGCAAACTACTTATTAACGAGCTCTCATGATTTTGGACTCTATGTCCGTCTGTGTACACGGTAACTTGCGAACGGTTTCGAATTTTCCAATTCTGCTTTGAGTATTATGTTTATCATCACCCAAGGAAGACTTCATTAAATTGTAAGTGAGACAGTGACCCAAGAGCTCGTTCGCTATACCTATTTGTTACAAGAACAATGAAAATAAAATAAATTATGAGCCATGCTTCTTAATTCTTATAGATACCGAATTTAACAGATAATCTGAAAAAATTGAGTGAACAGACATTTGTTCCAAAGTTGTAGTTTTTGTCATTAATTCTTTGTCAGAATTGTGAACAAAGAATATTCCGAACTAAATTAACATTCTACAACACAAAAAATGCATTTTATTTTTTTCACCCACTCAAACGCATGCTGAAAATATAAAATACCGATGAAAAAGTAGGTACCTATTAAAAATAAACGCGTTTTACTCGAAACGGCTGCTACGTGAGTTTATTTTTCAATTGAATGAATATTTACGTACGGTTTCTAAAGACGTAGTTTCATAAGTACTTATATAAAGTAATGTGGTGGTATTTTGTAGATGCGGAATCTGTAGAGGAAAACTTTTTACAATGGCTTACTCGCATCCTCAAACTAGAATGAACTCTTGTGTAGAATACAAAGGGTATACAAAGTAATTTCGCCTTTCAACTCGACTATAAACAATTTATGACGACGTAATATTGCTTTGTGGGCACACTTCGAATCCCTTTGTCAATATTTGTCTCGCTGCCACACCGAGATATTTGCCTCTTTCAAACCGGCATTGTTTAAAAGTACCAGGGAAATAAATTTAATATTATTTTTTGTTGCTCACTTTACATTCTCAATTTCAAATTAAAATGAAATTTATCTGCAAAACTAATTCAACGCAGTTGAAAATCAAATAGATCTGCCTATTTGCGTATCTGAAGTACGTATAAAATTGGATTCAATATTATATTAGCCTCTCGATTCTAGTTATATTACATCGAAATGAAAAATTGAAAAAAATCCTATATATAGGTAAATATATAAAAGGGGATGACACATTATTCATACAATAAGTTTTGCAGTATATTGTCTCATTGAATACAATATACTGTACCTATACATTTTTTACATTTGTTTATAGATTAATCATGATAATAACTTTTTTATTATACCTGAATCACAATCTCCGTTTTAAACACTCAAATGCGTGCGAAAAAGGGCCTTTAAAACACACGTGCTTTAAAGTTGCTAAGTAACGATACTTCAAGTATGACTTTTGAAACTGTCATCTGGATGAAATAAAAAATCCTCTTAGGTCGCTTTCTGTAAATGCAGAACATTTCTTTGGCTTTTGTACCTATCCTTTGGTTGAAGCTTTCACAAACACGCGTAATTTAGGGTATGCTCCAAATCTGCTGCCACTTTTTAATCGCAGCATTGCTTTAAAGTTTTGAATGAATGCACCAAAATATAGAAGATTTAAATACCTTTGACATTTCCTTCATATATGCCAGCATTATGGATGCATTTAAGACTGTATTCGTAAGTAACTTCCTATTCATCCATGGAAACAACTTTTCATATTCTTTATAATAGGCTTTACTGGAGTTGGATTTTACACCTACCAACGTTTGTTTAGATTTTACAACAATCGATTTAATGGACGGTGTATTATCTTTTTCAACGGAAATCGTTTAATTCACAAAGACGATGATTTTTATAAGCAAACGTCAAGTGACATTTCCATGGCAATCGTGAAATTACGAAACACCCAGCCCACTTAATTAGACATGTATTCGAGTATAACGTCAATATGATTTCATTGTATTTCCTATTTTTAAATTATACTGCAGGTATAATAAAAAATACTATAAGATACACGTGTATAATTGGTCTTTAAAGCACTTGCAACGTTAAAGGCACTCCGCTTTGCGTCGTGCCCTTAAACTCGTTGCGCGTGCTTTAAAGACTTGATTATACACTTGTATCTTAATATACTATTTTATTATACCTGAATCACAATCTCCGTTTTAAACACTCAAATGCGTGCGAAAAAAGGCCTTTAAAACACACGTGCTTTAAAGTTGCTAAGTAACGATACTTCAAGTATGACTTTTGAAACTGTCATCTGGGTGAAATAAAAAACCTTTCTAAGTCGCTTTCTGTAAATGCAGAACATTTCTTTGGCTTGTACCTATCCTTTGGTTGAAGCTTTCACAAACGCGCGTAATTTAGGGTATGCTTCCAAATCTGTTCCACTTTTTAATCGCAGCATTGTTTGAAGTATTAAATGAATGCACCAAAAGATAGAAGATTTAAATACCTTGGACATTTCCTTCATGTATGCCAGCATTATCGATGCATTTAAGACTTTATTTGTAGTAACTTCCTATTCATCCATGGAAACAACTTTTCATATTCTTTATAATAGGATTTACTGGATTTGGATTTTACACCTACCAACGTTTGTTTAGATTTTACAACAAGCGATTTAATGGACGGTGTATTATCTTTTTCAACGGAAATCGATTTATTCACAAAGACGATGATTTTTATAAGCAAACGTCAAGTGACATTTCCATGGCAATCGTGAAATTACGAACACCCAGCCCACTTAATTAGACATGTATTCGAGTATAACGTCAATATGATTTCATTGAATTTCCTATTTTTAAATTATACTGCAAGTATAATAAAAAATACTATAAGATACACGTGTATAATTGGTTTTTAAAGCACTTGCAACGTTAAAGGCACTCCGCTTTGCGTCGTGCCCTTAAACTCGTTGCGCGTGCTTTAAAGACTTGATTATACACTTGTATCTTAATATACTATTCAAGTTACCTATCCTAGAGACTTAAAATTAAAACCAATGGAAAATTTAATTAGGTAGTGTTAAGTTAAATAACAAAATGGCTTATATAGTTAAAGGCGAATTAAGTCATAGAAATTCAATTTTGCACAAAACGATATCAGAATGGATTCTTTGAATGGCAAACCAAATGAAGTACATAGTTAGTGTTGAACATTATATTGACGTATTGAAGTACGCCGACCGCTGTTGTGAAAAAAGTAGAATCAATTTATTTCCATATTGCTATTGCTCGTTTTCGATAATTAAGACCTATAGTTACAATGGATCAGTAGGTTACTACCTACTATGAATCGGTGTGGTCCTTCAAGAAACCTCCCTTCGGTGTCGATTGCGCCCAATATATACTTGATTACAATCTATTCGTATATTTTCAATTAGGTATTCATATAATTATATATCATAATTAATTTTATATAAATAAATCACGCAATTAAATTTACGTTATACAGGTTTCAAGTCTCCGGTGTGTTTAAATAACCAATTATACCAGTAGTGACCGAATCCACGGAAAATGGAACAACTGCTGGAATTATTACAAAAATTGAAATCCGGCCTGCAGATTATGGAATCTAAAATCGAAGCAAGTCAACAAGGAATAAGAGGTATGCATCAGGATCGCATACAGCAGAAAATAAAATGAAAGCTGAATTGAACTACGAAAACAGTTAGTAAGAGCACAAAATATGAAATACCACGACAGATGCACGGTGGTATATCGGGAGGACATCTCGAGGTGACGGAAACCCTGGTGATAATATGGTAACGATTCTACTATGGATATACTGCAAACAAAATGTAAAGGAGTGATGCAGAAATTGTGCATTTTGTGCCACAAGAAATGGACCGGTAGCATGTACCTTTACTATTTTACTTTTTCCCACATATTGTTGTTATTATTATATTATTATCCCTTTTTCAGAAATTATAATTAAAAAAAGTACCAAATTTCCATATTTGTTTTTTGAATTGGTTAGTTAGAAGATGCTATTTCTTCCAAATTCGATCCAAAGTAGTGCCAAACGGTTTGATGTACTCCATTTAAAAGGGCACATGAAGAAATGGTACGTATGCATGCTCTTACAAGAATCGCCGAACATATACAGTATGTCCGACCGGATTACTTGAGCAAGAGGAAATATGTTTTGTTTTTGTGTTTTCGAAAAAATGCGAAACACAAAAATCTTGATTATTTTTGATTATTCTTAAGATACTGACTAAGATGGTAAAAATATCTTACCAACGACCAAAAAGTATGTATTCTGTATACACCTTAAATACAATGTTAATACACAAATGGGCACTGAGGAATTTCGATCATTCATAAGCAAAGAGTTGAAATGAAACTGAAATGAGGGAATTTTTAATTTATTTAAAAGGCTTTTATGGAGATGACGTAGGCTTTTCATGTGCCCTTACGTGAAAAACCTTGACGCAACTAACCTGGACCAACCAGATGAACTTTTTGATGGAGCAGCTGGTGTTTTAAGCATTATTGTATTTAAGATAACTTAAGTTAGAAGAGAGCTCAAGTATGTATGGAATGAGTTTGATGAGGTTACCAAAACTGGAACACTGAGAAAAATTTCGTTTGTAATATTAACCATTGGCATTTATTAACTGAAATTACATTGAAACAACAATTTTCTTCATTGATATAAAGATACGTTGTTAGTTAATCCATTACAACGTTTGTTGCGAGAATTAATTAGTATTGGTTGGACCAACAACACATTTTACATCAGTCAATGTATAGAAATTATTGCAAGATCGAACTTCACGTTAGCGCAATTAACAATTTCATTGAATAGATTAATACGTTTATTGTTCTTCACCAACAAGTTTTATGAAAACGTTTCGTTGTAACAATGTAATAAGACATTAAGTGATACTGCCTTCCTTAATGCAATGTTTCGTAGTTCATTATCACAATGAAGAATCAGCATAGATCATTGAATAGCTACACAACATTAAAGAACTTGGTTTATCGTTACAACGTATTTCTGCTAATAACATCATTCGCTCTAATAATGCAACTATGCGTAATTTAATAACACCGTATAAGTATTATTTTTACGTACGTACACTCAACCAATCAAACCAATAGTTGTCTCAACGAACAATTTTAAATGATAGACACATTTTATCCCCAGAAGAGGGGAAAACATCAAGTCGAAGCCCACAATTCTATTAACCACCGTGCAATCAAAGCGTTAGTGCAGTTTTATAGTGAAATATTTGAAATAAAAGTAGGTAAGTGCATATTTAATAAAAAAATCTATATTTTTTACACCCGACATCCTTTGCAGTCTGGGCTGGGGCTGTGTCACATCATTGCTTGTTGGAATTCTTCACGACTAAAATCATTAAGAAAAAATAGTTCAATATTCTTTTTTTATATATATAGTAGGTAATAACAATGTTATGCTTTATTTGTAAAAAAAGCTTTACTACCTTAAAGCTACTTGTATTTCATTTTAAACGAAATCATGAACTTACTACAAATTCAGTGTTTCGGTGTTTTGAAAACAACTGTGGTCAAATTTTTCAAAATTTAAGTAGCTTTAAAAAGCATATGAATAGAAAGCATTTAAACCCAGAATTAGAAGACAAACTTATGAACAAACAAAATTTAAATCTATTATACCCAGATGAAAACAACACCCAAGATTTAGCAATAGCCAACGATTATACATCACCTCCCCTTAGCAGGCATTCTTTTTCCGAAATAAATTTATTGTTACCAGACGAAAACAGCGCCCAAGGTGTGGCAGTATACAGTAACGAGTATACATCGTCTCCTCCTAGCAGGAATTCTTTTCCCGATAATGAAAACACCGACAAGCAAGATAAATTTAAATTGAATAAAAAATCCTTAATTCAACATGTTATTAATTTTATACTTATACTTCACAATAATAATAATTTTACTAGAAAAGATGTTTTTAAAATTCAAGAATATGCCAATACATGTTTAATTGAACCCCTTTTAGATACATTTGCATCATTTGCTAACTGTGCATTTCAGCAACAAACCGATTTATATAATGAATTTTGTGGCTTAGTATCAGATTGTAGAAATCCATTTAATAGATTTAAAACAGACTATTTGTTGTCCAATTTTTTGAGAAATGAAGGTTATACGGATGAAATTAGAGAGAATACAATAGATAATACACTACAACCAATACATCGTAGCGGTAAATTGACAAACGACCAAAAAACTGTTAAAAACATTTTAATGCCGTTAAAATTTCAGTTTAAAAATTTTTTTGAAAAAAAAGGGATACTTAGGCCTACCTTAGAGCGTATAACATTTTTAAAACATACGAAAAATTTTATTAACTTTGTGCAGGGTGATTTATGGAATAAAAAATCTCAAATGTATCCTAATAAAATCCTTATCCCATATCTGCTCTATATTGATGACTTAGAAATTAACAATCCTCTTGGATCTAATTCCTCCAAACACTCAATTTGTAACGTATACTATTCTTTTCCTTGTTTGCCGATAGAAGAATCCAAATTAGAGAACATATTTTATGCAGCAGTCGTAAAATCCAATGACTTAAAAACATTTGGAAACGAAAGATGCTTTGAAGCGTTAATAGAAGAATTGATAGACTTAGAAATTAATGGAATAGAAATTTTAGGTGAACGAGTTCATTTTATTCTAGGAGTAGTAGTTGGAGATAACTTGGGCTTGAACTCATTTCTTGGATTTAGCAAATCATTTTCGAGCCAATATTTTTGTAGGTTTTGTAAAGCTCCGAAAACAGATACACAAAAATTAAGTACTCAACCAAGTGATGTAGATAGGACGAGAGATAATTACGAAACCGATCTTTTAAATCTGGAAGAAAGTGGAATTGTGAAGAGATCCGTTTTAAACAAAATACCATCATTTCATGTCGTAGAAAATTACTATGTTGATATCATGCATGATCTCTTTGAAGGTGTGTGCCATTACAGCTTATGTCAAGTTATTGCTCACTTCATTACTACGATGAAATATTTTGACCTTGCAACGCTTAACTCCAGAAAACAAAATTTTGAGTACGGGCCAATAGAAATAGACAATAAATCCGGAAAAATTGAACAGCATCACATTTTGAAAAAGAAACTGAAAATGTCAGCAAGACAAACTATGACGTTTGTACAATATTTTCCTCTTATGGTAGGCGATCTCATTCCTTCAGATGATCCAGTTTGGAATTTTACTTTAAATTTAATAGAAATTATCGATATATTGCTGTCTTCCGAAATATCTGAAATGAGCATTAATTTACTAGAATATAAAATAAAAAAACACAATGATGACTATATATTGCTATTTAACGATACTTTGAAACCAAAATTTCATAATTTATCACACTATCCAAAAATACTTCGTCAAGTAGGACCCCTGAGGAAGCTTTGGTGCTTTAAGTATGAATCGAAACACAGACAATTTAAAATATACTCGCACTGTATAACTTCCAGAAAAAATATTTGTATGAGTTTAGCCAAAAAGTACGAATTAAAATTTGCATATCAAATAATGGTACGTACAGATGTAATAACTAAATACACGGTAGAAGATAAACATAAAGTAGAAAGTAACTACAAAAACATTATACGTGAAAAAATTAATGTTGAAGAAGGTGATGTCGAATTATATCACAAATTGAATTATGAGGGAGTTGATTATAAACGCAACAATTACATTGCTTTATTTGTAGATGATATAATATTTAACATAATATTGGAAATTATAGTATTAAAAAATCAAGGCGTATACTTTTTTGTTCAAAACCTACAATCTGTAAGCTACGTACCAAACTTGATTGCATATGAAGTTAATCCAAATGCATTAGGACCATTCTCCATAATTTCTATAGAAGACATTGTTGGTCCTCCTATGACTCTGATAAAGACAGCAAAAGGTAAAGCTATGATTCGTTTGAAAGAATATTACAAACTAGCTCCGTAATTCATAAATTCTTAAAATAAAGCATAACAGCATATTATTCTTAATTTCACACTGTAAATATTGAGAAAACATTTTTGAAAAATTTAGATATAACCACCATTTTATGCATCTTTTACAAAACATCGTATACTTACTTCCGCAGTAACATTGTACACGTACCTACTTAGACTATACCTACAGATACAGTTGAACGATTTACAAACGGTTTCTATCAATGGATCAATCCAACTCTTGTAATCGCGACCCTTATTCGCCGTATACAAATGACTATGTGGCTGTGGATTACGGAAATATTTTTAATTCCATTCAAAACTTGCCTGTAAGTGTAAACAATGAAGGTAGAGAGAGTAATTACAATTTGGGGTCTCCTGATGGTGAAACGATACTGGACATATCTGGTTGCGAAGATCAACCCATACAGGATTTAACAAAATTGTTGAAGGAATGGAAACAAGAATTTCTTTTGGAGCATTTTGTTCGTAAGTCCTTTTGAATCCATCTTTTAATAAAACTCATAAATGTTTTATTTGTTTTAGAACAAAAAGTATTTGTCGATGTGTTGAAGGTTATTAAATCTCATCACCTTGAACGCCTTTTGAAAGATTTCGAAATTGGAATACAAATTGTTTTCGAACACAATTTAGAACAGTGGAGACAGTCCATGGGAGCACCATTACTTTATAGTGGAAATACTTCAACACTAACTTCACCATTATCCCCAACTTCATCGTGTAGTTCCTCCAGGGCGTCATCACCCGCTCACGACTCGCGTGTAACACCCTACTGCAAAGAACAACCGGACAGTCAACCAAATATACCTTTATCGACTATATTATATGAAACAACTAAAGGTGTTATGCTTACTGACTTTTATAATAAGTTTTCGAAACTACAAGAAGAACAGCGTACAATATTAATAACTTTAGTCGCACAATTTCATGAAGATAAAGGCATAGCGATGACCCTTGCAGGAAGTTACAGATTGGAACGAGAAATTTTGGAAAGATTTCCAACTGAGAGACTGGTAGGTAGATGAAATTTAAAGTTTTATATTTTTTCACCCTCATGTTTTATTTTAGGAATACTATCGTTCGAATAAACGAGGACGAATATATAATAAATTCTGTAATTTGAAGAAGTCTGTGGGAACTGCAATTGGAAAATATGTATCAAACACCAAATCCAAAAACCAGCCTGAAAAGAAGTACAGATTAGAAAAAAACTTTGGTAATATAATTGAATATCAATTAAAATAGTTATTTGTACAACTAGTTTTAAACGTAATACTTTTTTTCATGAATTTGCACTAACGAGGACGAAGCCCTAGTTAATCAAGCACATAAGGAAAAAAAGACTCTATTAAGACGTGTTGTAAACGAACTAAATTCTCAAAAATTGATAGATAAGACTAATCGCCATGGAAACGCATAGTAAAAATCGCGAAAAAATAGTATATTGTGTATCTAGTAGTATAAGCAATACATTCCTGGATGCCAAGTAAATTGTTAGCCGAGACTAACAAGCATTGGAGTCCGGGATTGTGCTTTTATACTACGTGGTACACAAACTACTGTTTCTGAAATCGCAATCAACATTATCATAAACTAAGGAACTCTTGTAAATGCATAACAATTTTTGGTTACCATCTTATTGCCTATGAAATCGTTTCCTTGACAACTGTGTTTGACATATTTTGATGGCGTAGGCCGGCAAAAATTTTCCCGGACTACTTTTGGTCCAGGAAAGTTCGTTGCTGCTGACGTATTTTGAGGTCTGAATTTGCTCCAAGAAAGTAGGCGTTCTCGAGCGATTTCAGAAATTTGTCTGACGCTGTCAACGTCTAAAATGTCAAACTTTAATGGCATGAAATGGGCTGAGAAATGTCATGTTTTACTGACGTTTGAAGAAAAACTTAATTAACACATGTACTACATACCTATATGGTCACCATTTTAGAGCCAGAAACTGACGGCGAAGCCTGCCTTAGAGCCTTGAAGTACGACAATTTATCAAGTGAGCAAATTGATAGCACTTGGAAAGCTTGCAGCCAGTATCGGCTGCATGACATAAAAACTTTTGGGGATACTGGTGCAATAATCGATAAATGGTCGTTGTATAAAAGTCCTTCGGGCTTTCGACTGGTATGTTTTGATTAAAGCACATACTGCAATCTAGGTACTTACTCGTTTTTATTTATAGATCGACATGGACTTCACGGTAGCCTTCTCTAATGGAGAGGGTCTACTAGACAACTGGGAGAAATGTTACGATAAAATCTTGACATTTTTATTCACGGATAGTAATTTAAAAGACAAAAACTTAAAACTAATTTTGGAAGAAATAAGAAAAAACGGCAGCTTGTCTGAAAGTGAGTGTAACTAGGAAGAATGATTTCGCGTTAAGTATTAATTTTGCAGATTCAAGAACAGCATCACTTTTGTGGGCTCTGCATGGGTACTTTGTGCCCACAAATAAATCGGTCAAGAAAGACGAGACTGGAAAGAACCAAACAATAAAATTTACAATCAAAGATTCCCAGGAATCTTTCCTGTTCTTAGGGAAGTCCTTCCAAGAGGTGGAGGACCACTTGAATCATTTAGGGCAGAGAATGGTCAGCATTCAGCCGTTTGTATATTGTATAGGGGATGATATACTTTCAATCACGGACATTTTCATTTATTTTGATAACATACGATATAAATTTTTTAGTGTGTTACGGGCGGTGGATATATGTTTTAAAATATTTTATTTATTTGATCTGGAATTCCCGTTAGCATCTTCGATGTTTTACTGTTTTTTGGAATCTTTTTTTTTTAAAATGAAATCTAAACAAACCTTTTCCAAAGTATTTATTTTAAATGAATACTTGAAGTCCTCGTTGGAGTCACACGAATGACTGGAGTTATATCTATGTTTTTAGGAATTATTTTAGTTGTTTATATACCTACATAATGTATATAAAAATTATAAAATTATAAAAAAATATTTTAGTTTAAAAATAAAGGGCACAAAAATTTTTTTTCTTATACCTATTAACTAATAAGATTCATTACACCAATTACTAATGTTTGTTGAGTGTACGTAAAACATTTATTACATCAACGAATTAAACTTATTGAATAAACGACAGTAATTGTTATATTAGCGAATAGTATTCATTTCATCAATTACTAATATTCGTTAAGTCTATGTAAGGTATACATAGAAACAATAACCTTAGTGGTTAAACAATGTATGATGATCGTTACGTCAATGATATGATCGGTTGAATATATAAAATGAAGTTCTTCATTATAATGATCTATGTTTGTTGGTCCAATAAACTCTTAATTGTTTAATGAATGCATTTATCAAACAATGAAAAGTTTTTCGTTAACGGAAAGAAATCGTTCGTTGGACCAATTTTAATGCAATTTTACATCAATTCAACAAACTTTTTTATTGTATTTATGCCTTTTTTTGGTTCAGTGAAGAAGAATGCTAAAGCTTGTGCAGAGGTATACATAATAATAATAACATTACACTATGATAATATAATGAAGCGTGCTCAATGGGTTTATGATCGGCAGTGCCGTTTTTCACATATCCCTTTTTACTTATATAGGTATGTACGCAAGATAGCGCTTTATAAAATTACTGCAGACTGCAGGATAAACCCAATGTGGACGCCCATTTAATAATGCACTCGAGCGTTAAATTAGAAGATATGGCTTAATACGGTCCGTAAAATCTTAGATTCTCTTTAGATTCCCCTTCCTTGGAAATCTGAATTGAAAAGCTGGATGGGGAAAATCGTGGTTGTTGATTTTCGATTGCTTCAAGTTCAGGAAGCGCACATTCGTGTTGCTCAACAATAGTTATTTACATAAAAGTCAGGAAAATGACACATTTTACTGACGAGTTTTGTATTAAATTTTACCTGAAACCGTCAAGAAAATATAAATTTCAGGGCTATTTTGACATTAGAAAGTTGATCTTTACCTGACTAGTACTGTAATATTTTTGCCTGACTCCCATTACAGTTCTAGTACATGCAAAATAACAATTAGATCGTTCATTGAATAAGTTATTCAATCAACGATTGGATAATTATAATGCAGACTATGTGGATATTTTTAAATATTAATATACCTACACAAAGGATAATGGTTTTTTAATTGCGAACAATTAATGGAATATGTGTGGAAGTAATTATTCCTTTAGTTTTACGTCAGTCATTAAAAGGTTTGTACTCTTTTTCGTACCTCTTTCTTGACTTTGTGGGGAGCGAATATTGCGCTACGGCGGCCGCAGTTTCGGCTACATTATAACGTCTCGCGTAGGTACTCTTTTTCACTGATACCTGCTTTTGTACCTAGTTATAAAGACTGTATAGTTGAAAAGTACAAAGCATAAACTGCAAACTGCATTAAAAATGACACTGATTGTTTTAATTATTTTGAAATCTCTATGGAAACAATTAAATAAAGTGATTTTAGCATGCGTGATTAGGTATCAAAATTTCACACATGAATAATTTAATTTGGAAAAGTTATCTACATGTTGCGGATTCAGGTAAAATTTTATACATAATATGTCATGAAAGTGAGTCCACCTGACTTGGAGCCATTAAAGAGATTCGTACTTTTCAATAAGCCTCCGCGTCATGTAAACGACCACTTTCATGACTTATTATGTAAATAACTATTACCCGAAATCGTACCTATTTTAATGTTTATATAGAAGATTTGAGTAATGTCGGCGGCAGGAAAAGTAGTCCGGTAAAGTTTTACTGCCTCTGTCACGAGTTTTACAAGACGAATAAAAATAAAGTGTATATACGTTATGTCAGATTCTGTATGGCAATTATTATTGCTGCAATGAAGCACTTTCAATTAATAGAGTACCTATTAGACTTTTGCGCGATTTTGCAAAAATATGCTGCCACCTTCGGCACCTTCCAATTTCGTTTTCAAATTACCTAGGTACGTCATAAATATTATGCGAATCTTTTGAGAATGGGCGAATTATGGTTCCTGATCCAATGAATGTTTTTTTACTACACGATAAACAAGTAATAAATAAGTAATTATGGTCGGCACAGCCATGCGAATGAAGATATGGAAATCGCAACTTACCATCGTTGACCATCTGTTTCACCATCACAGCCGCTACCACTCTGCCACCGCACGAAATAAAGTAGGTATGCCAACCGGTGCAGGGAACCAGAGGAAGAATTTTTTTAAATAAGGCTAGGACTCAAAACGTTTCGCTTGAAAACCATGTTTCCAAAGCTCCCAAAGTTTTGTTTTTCCGATTTTGTAAATTGTTTTCCATGTTTTCCAGTGAAAGATGGCGCCCGCCTATAAAGAAAACGTTGGCGCCCTCTGACGTATTTACCTACGGGCAACTTAATTTACATTTGTGAAATGCACTAAAAAATCAACCAATATATCTATGTAGGTACACAACACAACAGACGCGTAGGTAGGTACATTGGGCATTGGTTACATACTTTATAACGATGAACAAAATAGGTACCTTACGGTCGTTAATATCATTTGCAAATACCTCTAGTTAATAGTAGATAAATAATTAATAGGATAATGAAATTTATGGTAAACATATTAACAAATTACGATCCTGTGGTAGGTTGAATTCAATAAAGGGGGTTTATTATGTTCGAAACCGTATAAATGTGAGGGTTGATTTCCCAAATACAATATATGCGCGGCATACAATAGAAAAGTTAATTTCATTCGCCTGGTTTCATAACAAGTACATAATACGGCTATAAATCAAATCATAATGCCTATTAATTTGAACCTGGATTACGAATGTTTGATAGCGACGACCAACTTTATTTACGTCTTATAACGCAAGTTTGCGAATTAGTAAGGTTTAATTAAATTTTTGCAAGTGTTTTCAAACAATAACGCGAGAAAATAGTCTGGAATGGGTTATAAACAAGAAATTTATAACTTCAGATCACGTTTAAGTGAGGGTGAAACTTGCACAGATGTACAATTGAGGTATAATTTTCCCCTTGAATATTCTATTGTCTCCTAAATCCCCTTAATGATTGCGAGGCTAGTCACAATTGCCTGAAGCAGGAGCAAAGTATTTGTAAATAAAGATTCCCAAGTCGAAATCTACATTAAGTATTTTAATAAATAAAAGTGTAAAAAATGTCATTAATTAATTATTATTAATCGCAATTGTATCATTCATTTGAATTTAAATGAATCGAGCTCAAACGTTCTTGCTCTTCAGCATCTTTTACGGCAATTTGGTTAAGCCTCTTTTGAATGTGTTCTAATCGTTGTTGCAGTTGATCGTGTTTCCAAAACTTCCCTTCATTATCAGCGCATTCTAAAACGTCCCCTTCCGACGTCTCCAGTTTATTGCAATCTTCTCCGTACGAATGCAAAATCTCCTAAATAAAAATTGGATTCGTAAATCGATACAAAATTCTTTGCTAAAATTCGCATAGGAACCTGTAATTGTGTCGTTAAGTTCGCCATAAGGGATTTTTCCTCAGTTTTCATTTTGAAATAGTTATAGTCTGAAGAATCCTCTTCGGAGTGCGTTTCATTTGCTTTTTCGCTTTTTTCCACATGATTTGTGTTACTTGTAGGAGATTCCTCGCTATCTGCAAATTTGAAGGACCAAAATCAACCACTTACTTTGACTTAGGTACCTACTCTTTATTGCATTATCAGAAAGCATTGGTGAGAAAAATGTATGCTTGCAGGTTTCGCTATTGCGCTATATAGCTTAGTGTAATTCTATGCCTAGGTAGGTAAATTTTCACCACCAAGAGCACATTTTTTGTGGATACTAGTAGCCAGTAGGTATGTTAAAAGTCGTCGATCGGTTGTGGAAAATGCACATTTTCAGCGTACCTACATCATACTTATTCAAATTTCACATTATTGGTGTCAACATTTAATTTGATAAATAGAGTTTTGCACATTGCGCATAACTTTATAAGCACTCTGTAGGTACTTAACTCACAGAATTTTATTCCACAACATATAATTTTTAAATAAAATATTCTTATATACCTCACTATCACTGCGTCGCTGACGTTTTGTTAACGCGCTTTAACTAATAGAGAAGCAATACATTCTCAACAAAAATTTAAGAATAATTATAAGCCCCTAAAGATTTGTCAAATGTGGGTACCTACGTCGGTACTTTTCTGTATAAAAGCAATGATAAAAGTTAAAAATAGCTTTAACTTACCATCTGCAAGTAAGGTTTCCAGTTTAAGTTTTTCCTCGTCCGTTAAAGAAGATTTCGCCATTGAATAAAACTTCGCTACCTGTAAAAAGTACACTGAATGTAAAGTTTGTTTGATCAATATAATATGGCTGCTTATCGTACGTCAATTTACATATGACACAAAACTTGACAAGCTAGACCTAATGACAAATTTCTCTCTTGCATTCATTTTTTAGTTAACACAACCTTAAAGTTAATTGTAGAACACTTCCCTACATTGGATGTTTAACAAAAATTTAGTCTGCATATAACTGTTTCCAACTTTTACAAATGGGATTTTGATACAAAAGCCTACTTTTACGACATCGATTACGAGTTGGCTATATTAGAAATACCTATATCAAAAATTCTACTATAGGTATTTGCGGAATGGAAACGAAGAGCAATTATGCAAGTTGCACGAATCAGAACTGATTGATTGTGAAATAATTATTTGTACCTACAACTAGAGAAGAAAGTGGAGTTTTTCATCTCGATCAAACACATGAGCGTAACAAGTTTTACATATAATTTTTTCTGAAACTACAATCAAATTTGCAAAATTATCGTATGCAATTATGAAATTTAGAATTATGAAATCTAGATGCGGGTATGCCACAATTTTAAATGTCATTATTAAGATTAACTTTTTACTTTCCTCACTAGAGAGGAAACTCCCATTTTATTCAGCATTTTTAGAGACGAAAGTATAGGTAGTTGTTTGTAAAGTAGTTTCAGAAAAAGTAAATTGTCCAACATTTTGAAATACACACGTTGTTGAAGATGGTTCCACCATGTGCTTAAAAACAACAATTCAAGTGTTGGATATCGTAACTTTTGATGTAGGTAGACAAATCCCGCCTTCCACAAATCAGGAACCTCCAGAATATAACTAAAATATAATAAAAGATTACAAATCAGAAATCCGGGACACGAACAATTCTTTCCTGAATTTTATTAATTATTATTTCACGCCTGCATTAAGCGAGCTAAACAATCTCGAGTACTGGACTGATAAGAGAAGAAATGCGAAGTTATAGACCCAAAACTATTATAATTTAGTAATTAAAAATGATCGTAGATTTAAAAAGAAACCTTTCTAAACAGTGTTTCAGAGTAGGTATTCACCTATTGTTTAAAATCGATGGTGTATTATATAGGTAATACCTATCATCAATCATTAAGTTGTAGTTATACTTATATCAATATATCGATTTGATGGATTGTTGATATCGATATTGCCGATTGTTCATATTATCATATATTATCGATATTATTGATTACTGTTGTATAGATAATTATTGATAATTTTTTCTTATTATGAAAATAAGTGTAAATTCTTGTAAAAGGAGATCCGAATAGGAAGAATTTTTTCAAAATCGTGGCTCACCATTGGGATCTCGGCCGTAACGATGAGAGAAACAGTGTAGGTTAAATGGGGGCAAAGTTGCCCCTTTTTGTGACTAAAAAACGCATTTGGAATTTTTGAAAAATCATTGAAAATAATTGGGATTTCACCGAAAAACTGAAAATGTCAAATTTCGTTTTCATTTTCCCTAGCTTAAACGGTCGAAAATAGGCGGTTTCCGTTAGCACTATCTATTAGCAATTTTTTTTCGGAGAATCTGAATCTGCTATCAGAATTATTCCAATAACACGCTAGATGTAAAAGTTACACGCTACTACTTTCTTTCTTACTTCTTACGGATGCTATATTTGATTTTCACAGATGACGGAATGAGATAGAGGGCAGAAAAAGATACATAATAACGTAACGTACTTATCACGTGCAATACTTTTACATAAATTTATATCATAACCATGTTGATTCAGCAAGATCTACCTATAGTTACTCGTGGATGATTTGTTGAGAAATCGTCATAATTTTTCTCTTTTTTGGTCTTCTATCTCATTCCATAAAAATCTATGACGTCCATAATAAATAACGAAGTACCTATTGTAGCCCAAGGTTATAGTTAGTTGGTAGCCCGTAGTTTCTACATCTAGTGTGCCATAGTCACAAAAAGGGGAAACTCCACCGTATCTCTGAGATCCAAATTTAAACCACCGTGTATACGTCTCATTAATTATCATATCAGATCTGTATATTTCACAGAATAAAGTTGAGGATGGTCCCAAAAAGTGAAACGTCAAACTTAAAACCTAATTATGCTAGCTTGTACGGAAAAAAAGTTGCAAAGAGACAGTGGCATTTGTTCTCAAACAACCCTTCAAATAAAATCGCAAAAAAATATATAAAAGAAATAGTTAATTCTGGTATGCCGATCTCCAACAGTATTCGGAATTCCTTCACTTTCTAAGTAGCTTTAGATTCGACCTCAAAATGCACAACTTTAACTTTTTTAACTCACTTTGTATGTATTACGATTTCCGAGATCCCAGGGGCCACTCTTACATTATCGACAGCTTCGATACCTAGACCTTGATGGTCACCTTCTACAAGGAAGGAATATGAAAGTTCCAAGGCGATTATATTGAGACATATAATAATAGTGCCTTTATTGAGTAGCAGCTGCAAAATATAGAAAGGAAAGTGATCGTAATAATTACAGCTCAAAGGGCGGTGTTCAGCTTGTAATAAAAATTACTCGCTGCTCTTGCACTCAACCCAAGCAATAAAGCATATACTGTGTGTCCCAGGTTGAAAGAACCATAGGCAAACAGAATTAATGTACCTATTAGGGTCAGTTGAAGATACAACAGCCAGTAAAGCAGCATGTAAAGAGTTTTTAACAGTTCCATAGCAGCGGCATCTGCGTTAAACTTTTTCACGTTTTGTCAGTTATGGCACCAATAAGACAGTTAGCAATAGTGCCAAATTCAGTTGCAACAACAGTGTTATGAATACTGCCCATAGATGTATTCTCAATATGTCTATATGATACTGCGGCCGATAGATACAATCACACACTTACATGTATATTTCGTATTAAAAAACTCTTTCGATATGTTTTAGCACGGATCTTAGGTCGACATTCTTTACTATCTTCAATTTCTAAGGATGTTAATTAATCAAAATTCTGTTTGAAAAATGTCGACACTTACCAGTCGTTTGCCTCTTAACATCAAAATGGCACAATTCAAGAAACTTTTGGGTGTCCCTACGCGGTTCATTATCATTGAATATTAACATGCACATTTCATTCTGCGCAACTTTACGTTGACCTTTCACTTTCTGTGAATTTATTAGTCTATTACTACTACATACTCTTAGTAAATTGCAGATAGTACCTGATACAACAAATCTTTCTCATTAATCTTGGAATCAAGCTGGAACATATTAGCAGATAATGTTGAAACTGTAGCACTACTTGTGTCTTGAATGGGCTGTTTAGGTAGATACTCTTCTGCAATTGTTTCATGAGAAACTAAATGGCATTTTTGTGTTAGTGGTCGTTGGTTCAGACGTCTTACAACAATAGACATTTCAGTATAGAGACCATAATCCATTTTAGACAGGTGGTCTTGAGTTGTCTCTAAATTAAAACAGAACCAGTGATCTTGCGCATGTAACAAATAGAAACAACAAATATTTTATTGCTAAAAGTGTTGGTGCAAAAGGTAAGTATACAAATATAAAATACATGTAAAATGTCAACAACTATATAAATATAACACTCTTAAGAGATTATGGATTGTCTACGGATGTGACTTCAAGTGAAATACCTTCTGGGAAATCCGGCAACTTAATGCTGCCCCGTTTGGGTCTCCACTGAATCATCTTTTCCATTTCAGACTCATCGATCGATTCCTCAGATTCGCTGTTCTTTGAATCAACTGATTTCTGAGAGTTCGCTTTATCAACGGACTGGACACGCTCTGGAAATAAATATTTGGATTCCTGTAGATTTGAAGAGGTTGATTCTTTTTTCGGAAGTTGAGCAAGTGGTGATATTCCTCGTTTCTGTGGTTTATTTCGTTTCATTTTTCGGTGACTTGTGGTGCTTGCATGAGATTCTTCGTCACTGCTACCCTCGGTACATAATTCCTCACTCGATATCCACTGTTCTTCCTCATCCTAAAGTAAAAAGGAGTTGAACAAATTTATAGAAACAGGTCGACTTGTAAGATAAAAATCTGTATTCCATGAACGCAACTAAATCCTAAAATTAATATCAAACCCTGTAGTGAGTAAGAGCCGACTTCTATTAATTGTCGCTAATAAGACGTAAAGAAATAATTCTTTGTATAATATACAACTATAAAGTCAAAATGGCGAACATTAACTTCCTTGTGTGGTAGTTAAAATAAACGTTTTTACTACTGATGCCGAATAATTAGAATTAGTTAATTGAATATCACTATTTGTTGATTATCTAATAGGTCCAAACCAGTATAAACTATGAAGGACAACAAAAATATCTAAGAGTACTATACTATACCATTGTATTGCAAAACTGAAAAATACAAAAATTAAGTTTAGCTTTTTTAGATATGCTTTAATTCCATTTCCTTTGTTTCAGGTAAAAATGGTGTGAAACTCGATGTGAAACTACGAAAGAACCTCCAAATCAAAGTCCTACCAAAACGATACCTAGGAAAGCTTGAACATGGTAGAGGTTTCAAAAAAATTAGCACCAGGAACCTCTCACATACCTAGCACTACAATAGCGAGGAAGGCCAGCAGCACCTCAGGATGGTGTAATATGAATATATTTGAAGCATGGTATTTTAAAGTTCTCCTCTTGCACATAATAAAAATTTGGAAAGCAGATGTGGATGTATTTGGACATATGAGAAAGTGGTGGAGCAAAATTTTAGACAACTGGAAGAAAGGAATTAAAAAAAGAAGAGGCAAAAAATTGAACCTAGTAAAAATTTAGCAATAAATGACACTAATTAATTTGTTTCTTCAGGTGCTAGAGATAAATTTATTGCAACTGTTCTTCTGTCTTCGAATTAAAAAATGCTACCGGATCTTCTGGTGTAGTTATACAGAAAAGAATAAAGACACACGCTCCAATATGCGCTAGAGGAAAGAATGAAAGACAAAAAGTGAAATAAAAGTAAAATGTTAAATGGGACATTTGACAAATCACAAATCAATAACTTGAAACACAAACGCAAAAAACCCACAATTATGCTCTCTTCTTCTGCACGACAACTGTATAATGCATAACAAATTTTTCATGAAGTAATAAACGAATGCGGTTTTAAGGAATTAGAACATGCACCTTACAGTCCCGATCTGGCTCCCTTGCACCATAATCTCTTTCTAACTGTTCATGGAATGAAGACTTGGAAAATGCTGTGCAGAATTATTTTCGAAAAAGTTGGAATAAGTCCTATGTTGAAAAATGAAACTTTGTTTGCCCTGTAACTGCTCCTTTTCATCGCTAGGTAGATAACATAAAAAAACTCCCCACGTAATAATTTCATTTTTTCTTGCAAATTAAAAAATTTACTGCGTTTGCACGTAAAGAAGAGAGGCCCGTTACTTTATCTTCACAACAACCGATTTCTGTTTCACTCTCTTGTAGAAAAAAAATGGTAATAAAAACTTTAATTTCATCAATTTGATATAAAATGTATGAATCCCATCTACCCTGCACATCAATTATCTAATGATTAAAATGCGCAAGATTACAATAAAATTTATAGTAGGCGCCTATGGAAAGTTAGTTAGGAATTTAGGTCGAGGTACAAGAAGTAGGTGAGAGATGGTATTGTACTATACAAATTCCTATGATAGTTATCAAATATATGAGATTTGCCCATCCTTAATTTAAACACTAAATCTCTTAATGTGGGAATTAGGTTCATTGGTGTCTCTTTAATTGGATTAGAAGGTTAAAACAAAGTTGTAATCATTCAATTTTACCAGAAAAGTTTCATCTAACCTGATGCCGCAATAAAATAATAACAACCCTCTCACTGTACCACTACTTCCTGTATACATAACAACTAAATTTCAAAATTGACCACATGTTAAGATACCGATATTGATTTAATTATTTCAGTTTCACTTACTTTATGAGTGTCTTGTAATAAATGTCAAGTTCATTGTTCACATTGCCTTGGTTAATGATTAACCACAAAGGGTCCTTTTTAATTCCAAATTTAAGTTGGTTATTGTCTTTACTAAAGGCAAGGTATAGATTTACTTGAAAATAAGAATATGTCGGTCAATTTGAAATGAACAAAAAAAGCGTTACACAGATCGGAGAATAAAATTGAATATAAAACACATACCTGCTTCCTTAACCTTGCATGTTGTGCAAGCTTAAATGCCTTAATACGTTCTGCTTGACTTGTCATCTTACGAGAACAAAATGAGCTACAGCAAAACTGTCAAATTGAAACAATTAACAACGCTATCCTAATTTGCTAGACTACCTATTTACACTTAACAACATAAAGCAATTTTTACATTCTCAAACAGGATGTACAAGTACTGTCTGTCAGACATTATTTATGTGGGAAAAAAGACATATAAAAGTAAATATCATGAACATCATCTGCTAGCTGAGTCATGCTTCATAATAAGCTTTAATAACGAGTAAAGTACAATTTAGTAATTACATAGTGCTAAAGGACGGCGTCTTTTTTAATTAAAAAAAAATGTTAGTATCATACTATCCTTCTGCTTATTTAAAATCACAATATTGTTGACCTACAATTATAAGTTACAGTAAACAATTTAGTCACCTCAATACTGACTTACGTTTTTAATTGTCTCTCAGACTTTTTGGTGGGAGGATGTGAACTACATCAGAGGGAAAGTGGTCTTTAATTAACAATCCTTGATGATCACTTGATTGGACCACAGATTCCACAAATCCAAACCAGTATATTACCAGTCCCGGTCCGAATCTAAGAAAACATATTTTGAAAACAAATTATTATTTGCAAGTAAAACTAGCCTTTAATTATAAATTAAAAACCCCCTAATATTTGAAAAAAGGAGCAACGGAATTTAAATAATAAACACAGATCATGCCATGCCACTAGTTAAACAGTATTGATAAAAATGAATTAGCCACAAAATCAATAAAAAATAAATGAGCGTAAACAAAACTTTATTAATAGACTTCCTCAATGAAAAAATTTAAAATGTTTGGTGACACTGCCACCTACTTGTCATACTCTACACCACCAGAACACTCACAATACAAATTTAATCAATAGCTCTAATTATAACTTCCTTTAATTTATATCAATTAATTACCATAAAACACTCATACCAGCATAATGTAGTGCTTAGAATTTCCATATAAGTAACAATAGCGATAGAAATATTATTCCTGGACACAGACTTTTGAAAAGAGTTCCCTAATGAATTTTAAAAGAACCCATTTTAATTCCCATCGCAATTTTTCCACGCTTCACGTACTGATTTGGCAATGCCATTATAGTTTTGATTAGGATCAATAAGTGCAAATTAGATTTACAGCCTGCTTTGGCGCAACTTTTAAATGCGAGAAATTGTGCGCATGAAATTATTTTACCTCAAAACTTGATTAAGACAAATAAGTTAAGTCCTCACTTTGCGAATTTGAGCATTTTGAAAAATTATTTTAATAGTTTGTGCGCTAGTGTGTGCTCGCGCTTGGATTAGAGTCTGGAACACTTAATATGTCTTCAAAACTACACTTTATGCAAAGAAGCTTTGTATGGTATCCAAAATTATAAAAAGTTTACTACCAATCTACGTACTTTAAATTACAATCGTCTAAATGGGCCCCTTCGTTCCGCACACTGCGCATGTGTGACGCTTTTTGCTTTTAAAAAAATTAAGAAAACCTTCAACCTACAAATAACCTACTAACCAACTACGCTGAATTGGGGCTGCATTTAGTACCATTGCCACTAGACCATTTGGCACTTGGCACATACTACATCAGCACTGAATGAGTTCATATTCTAAAATAGTTGCAGCAGGGGTCAATTATAACGTTTTTGCATGCGCAGTGAATGGGTCCGTTTAGCTTAAAATCTTTGTGGTCAGTGTCATATTAAAAAAAGCTCATTCTTTAATAATGCATCGAGAAATGCTTTCCATAAAATAAAGTGACCCTCTTAGTTCTGAATGACGCACGCCACTGTAAATAATTTTTAACTATGTAGATTTACTTACTTACTTGTTAATGATTTTTGATACAATAAATTGCTTTGACTTAAGTAACAAAACAATAACTTTTATTTCAATGCAAACTAGTGAAATTATAAAATTAATTATAAAAAAACTAATTTGAGTTTGTCTATTAAATGTTGTTATTTACGTTTCTATATCCAGAAAGGTTCGATGAGACCTTTTATTAGAATACCATGAAGGGTAGAACGTGTGTTAACCCCCCCCCCCAAAGTTTAACTTGGCATGTGTACACCAATTTATTTAGATGAAGCCTTTCATTAGAATACCATGAGGGGTAGAACGTGTGTTAACCCCCCTCCCTCCCGCCCGATCAAAAGTTTAACTTGGCACAACTAAAGGCATGCGTAGGCAAAATCTGAGACCAATCGGTTGTCGTATGTAAAAGTTATGCAACGTATGATACGCTCTGACAGCAGTTTGACACTTTATTATACAAGTCTAGATGGATGTCAGTTGATGTTGCTAGGCAACATTTCCAGTTGAATTGTTTAATATGAAAAACAATC